>NW_027513412.1:136898-200323 GCF_048772815.1 Callospermophilus lateralis
GGATTGGTGTACTGATCATTACTTGAAAGTATCATGAAGATTGGAAGAAAAAATATATGTTGAGATTTCAGGAGACTCTAGTGTTTTGGATGTTTGGCAACCCCTTTCAATATAAGTGTTTTTCGCCAGTACCTGCTTTAGGCTACATCCAGAGGTAACAAACCTTAGAGATAGAACGTAGAACTACTGTATTGTGTCAAGTTTCAAGAAGCTAGCACAAACCGTGTTTGATTTAGAGTTCTAACTGCATCTGTCAATATAGGAGAAAACAGAGTGGAACCTAAAAAATTCAAACTGTTACTGCAAACGAATGCTTGAACCTAGGAGAACGAAACTTGGGCATCCAAGTTTAATTGGTGTACTTCTCATTACTTGAATGTATCAAGAAGGTCGGAAGTAAAAATTTATGTTGAGATGTCAGGCGAATCTAGTGTTTTGGCAGCCTAACAACGCCTTTCATTTAATGTGTCATTCACCAGTATCTGCTTAAGGCTACATCAAGAGTAAACAAACCTTAGAGATAGAACTTAGAACTACTGTATTGTGTCAAGTTTCAAGAAGCTAGCACAAACCGTGTTGATTTAGAGTTCTAACTGCATCTGTCAATATAGGAGAAAACAGAGTGAAACCTAAAAATTCAAACAGTTACTGCAAACGAATGCTTCAACCTAGGAGAACGAAACTTGGGCAACCAAGTTTGATTGGTGTACTGCTCATTACTTGAAAGTATCATGAAGGTCGGAAGCAAAAATTTATTTTAAGATTTCAGGAGACTCTAGTGTTTTGGCAACCTAACAACGCCTTTCATTGAATGTGTCATTCACCAGTATCTGTTTAAGGCTACATCAAGAGGAAACAAACCTTAGAGATAAAACGTAGAACTACTGTATTGTGTCAAGTTTCAAGAAGCTAGCACAATCCGTGTTTGATTTAGAGTTCTAACTGCATCTGTCAATAAAGCAGAAAACAGAGTGAAACCTAAAATTCAAACTCTTACTGCAAACGAATGCTTCAACATAAAAGAACGAAACTTGAGCATCCAAGTGGGATTGGTGAACTGATCATTACTTGAAAGTATCATGAAGATTGGATGAAAAAATATATGTTGAGATTTCAGGAGACTCTAGTGTTTTGGAAGTATGGCAACCACTTTCAATATAAGTGTTATTCGCCAGTCCCTGCTTTAGGCAACATCAAGGGGAAACAAACGTTAGAGATACAACGTAGAACTACTGTATGGTGTCAAGTTCAAGAAGCTAGCACAAACCGTGGTTTGATATAGAGTTCTAACAGCATCTGTCAATATAGGAGGAAAACAGAGTGAAACCTAAAAATTCAAACTGTTACTGCAAACGAATGCTTCAACGTAAGAAAATGAAACTTGAGCATCCAAGTGGGATTGGTGTACTGATCATTACTTGAAAGTATCATGAAGAATGGATGAAAAAATATATGTTGAGATTTCAGGAGACTCTAGTGTTTTGGAAGTTTGGCAACCCCTTTCAATATAAGTGTTTTTCGCCAGTACCTGCTTTAGGCTACATCCATAGGAAACAAATCTTAGAGATAGAACGTAGAACTAATGTATTGTGTCAAGTTTCAAGAAGCTAGCACAAACCGTGTTTGATTTAGAGTTCGAAGGCATCTGTCAATATAGTAGAAATCAGAGTGAAACCTAAAAATTCAAACTGTTACTGCAAACGAATGCTTCAACCTAGGAGAAAAAACTTGGGCATCCAAGTTTGATTGGTGTACTGCTCATTACTTGAAAGTATCATGAAGGTCGGAGCAAAAATTTATGGTGAGATATCAGGAGACTCTAGTGTTTTAGGCAGTTTAACAACGCCTTTCATTGAATGTGTCATTCACCAGTATCTGCTTAAGGCTACATCAAGAGTAAACAAACCTTAGAGATAAAACGTAGAACTACTGTATTGTGTCAAGTTTCAAAAAGCTAGCACAATCCGTGTTTGATTTAGAGTTCTAACTGCATCTGTCAATATAGCAAAAAACAGAGTGAAACCTAAAAATTCAAACTGTTACTGCAAACGAATGCTTCAACGTAAAAGAACGAAACTTGAGCATCCAAGTGGGATTGGTGTACTGATCATTACTTGAAAGTATCATGAAGATTGGAAGAAAAAATATATGTTGAGATTTCAGGAAACTCTAGTGTTTTGGAAGTTTGGCAACCCCTTTCAATATAAGTGTTATTCGCCAGTCCCTGCTTTAGGCAACATCAAGAGGAAACAAACCTTAGAGATAGAACGTAGAACTAATGTATTGTGTCAAGTTTCAAGAAGCTAGCACAAACCGTGTTTGATTTAGACTTTGAACGCATCTGTCAATATAGTAGAAAACAGAGTGAAACCTAAAAATTCAAACTGTTACTGCAAACGAATGCTTCAAAGTAAAAGAACGAAAATTGGGCATCCAAGTTTGATTGGTGTACTGCTCATTACTTGAAATTATCATGAAGGTCAGAAGCAAAAATTCATGTTGAGATTTCAGGAGACTCCAGTGTTTTGGGAGCCTAACAACGCCTTTCATTGAATGTGTCATTCACCAGTATCTGCTTGAGGCTACATCAAGAGGAAACAAACCTTAGAGATACAACGTAGAACTACTGTATTGTGTCAAGTTTCAAGAATCTAGCACAAACCGTGTTTGATTTAGAGTTCGAACGGCATCTGTCAATATAGGAGAAAACAGAGTGAAACCTAAAAATTCAAACTGTTACTGCGAACGAATGCTTCAACATAGGAGAACGAAAGTTGGGAATCCAGGTTTGATTATTGTGCTGCTCATTACTTGAAAGTGTCATGAAGGTCGGAAGCAAAAATTTATGTTGAGATTTCCGGAGACTCTAGTGTTTTCGCAGCCTAAGTTCGCCTTTCATTGAATGTGTCATTCACCAGTATCTGCTTGAGGCTACATCAAGAGGAAACAAACCTTAGAGATAGAACGTAGAACTAATGTATTGTGTCAAGTTTCAAGAAGCTAGCACAAACCGTGTTTGATTTAGAGTTCGAACGCATCTGTCAATATAGGAGAAAACGGAGTGAAACCTAAAAATTCAAACTGTTACTGCAAACGAATGCTTCCACCTAGGAGAACGAAAGTTGGGCATCCAAGTTTGATTGGTGTACTGCTCATTACTTGAAAGTATCATGAAGGTCGGAAACAAAAATTCATGTTGAGATTTCAGGAGACTCTAGTGTTTTGGGAGCCTAACAACGCCTTTTCATTGAATGTGTCATTCACCAGTATCTGCTTGAGGCTACATCAAGAGGAAACAAACCTTAGAGATAGAACGTAGAACTACTGTATTGTGTCAAGTTTCAGGAAGCTAGCACAATCCGTGTTAGATTTAGAGTTCTAACTGCATCTGTCAATATAGGAGAAAACAGAGTGAAACCTATATATTCACACTGTTACTGCAAACGAATGTTTCAACGTAAAAGAACGAAACTTGACCATCCAAGTGGGATTGGTGTACTGATCATTACTTGAAAGTATCATGAAGATTGGAAGAAAAAATATATGTTGAGATTTCAGGAGACTCTAGTGTTTTGGATGTTTGGCACCCCTTTCAATATAAGTGTTTTTCGCCAGTACCTGCTTTAGGCTACATCCAGAGGTAACAAACCTTAGAGATAGAACGTAGAACTACTGTATTGTGTCAAGTTTCAAGAAGCTAGCACAAACCGTGTTTGATTTAGAGTTCTAACTGCATCTGTCAATATAGGAAAAAACAGAGTGAAACCTAAAAATTCAAACTGTTACTGCAAACGAATGCTTCAACTTAAAAGAACGAAATTGAGCATCCAAGTGGGATTGGTGTACTGATCATTACTTGAAAGTATCATGAAGATTGGAAGAAAAAATATATGTTGGGATTTCAGGAGACTCTAGTGTTTTGGATGTTTGGCAACCCCTTTCAATATAAGTGTTTTTCGCCAGTACCTGCTTTAGGCTACATCCAGAGGAAACAAACCTTAGAGATAGAACGTAGAACTAATGATTGTGTGAAGTTTCAAGAAACTAGCACAAAAAGTGTTTGATTTAGAGTTCGAACGCATCTGTCAATATAGTAGAAAACAGAGTGAAACCTAAAAATTCAAACTGTTACTGCAAACGAATGCTTCAACCTAGGAGAACGAAACTTGGGCATCCAAGTTTGATTGGTGTACTGCTCATTACTTGAAAGTATCATGAAGGTCGGAAGCAAAAATTCATGTTGAGATTTCAGGAGACTCTAGAGTTTTGGCAGCCTAACATGACTTTCATTGAATGTGTCATTCACCAGTATCTGCTTGAGGCTACATCAAGAGGTAACAAACCTTAGAGATAGAACGTAGAACTACAGTATTGTGTCAAGTTTCAAGAAACTAGCACAAACCGTGTTTGATTTAGAGTTCTAACTGCATCTGTCAATATAGGAAAAAACAGAGTGAAACCTAAAATTCAAACTGTTACTGCAAACGAATGCTTCAACGTAAAAGAACGAAATTGAGCATCCAAGTGGGATTGGTGTACAGATCATTACTTGAAGGTATCATGAAGATTGGATGAAAAAATATATGTTGAGATTTCAGGAGACTCTAGTGTTTTGGAAGTTTGGCAACCCCTTTCAATATAAGTGTTATTCGCCAGTCCCTGCTTTAGGCAACATCAAGAGGAAACAAACCTTAGAGATAGAACGTAGAACTACATTATTGTTTCAAGTTTCAAAAGCTAGTAAAAACCGTGTTTGATTTAGAGTTCCAACTGCATCTGTCAATATAGGAGAAAACAGATTGAAACCTAAAAATTCAAACTGTTACTGCAAACGAATGCTTCAACCTAGGAGAACGAAACTTGGGCATCCAAGTTTGATTGTTGTACTGATCATTGCATGAAAGTATCATGAAGATTGGATGAAAAAATATATGTCGAGATTTCAGGAGACTCTAGTGTTTTGGAAGTTCGCAACCCCTTTCAATATAAGTGTTATTCGCCAGTCCCTGCTTTAGGCAACATCAAGAGGAATCAAACCTTAGAGATAGAACGTAGAACTAATGTATTGTGTCAAGTTTCAAGAAGCTAGCACAAACCGTGTTTGATTTAGAGTTCGAACGCACCTGTCAATATAGGAGAAAACAGAGTGAAACCTAAAAATTCAAACTGTTACTGCAAACGAATGCTTCAACCTAGGAGAACGAAAGTTGGGCATCCAAGATTGATTGGTGTACTGCTCATTACTTGAAAGTATCATGAAGGTCGGAAGCAAAAATTTATGTTGAGATTTCAGGAGACTCTAGTGATTTGGCAGCCTAACAACGCCTTTCATTGAATGTGTCATCCACCAGTATCTGCTTAAGGCTACATCAAGAGGAAACAAACCTTAGAGATAGAACGTAGAACTACTGTATTTTGTCAAGTTTCAAGAAGCTAGCACAAACCGTGTTTGATTTAGAGTTCTAACTGCATGTGTCAATATAGGAGAAAACAGAGTGAAACCTAAAAATTCAAACTGTTACTGCCAACGAATGCTTCAACGTAAAAGAATGAAACTTGAGCATCCAAGTGGGATTGGTGTACTGATCATTACGTGAAAGTATCATGAAGTTTGGATGAAAAAAATATATGTTGAGATTTCAGGAGACTCTAGTGGTTTGGAAGTTTGGCAACCCCTTTCAATATAAGTGTTATTCGCCAGTCCCTTCTTTAGGCAACATCAAGAGGAAACAAACCTTAGGGATAGAACTTAGAACTAATGTATTGTGTCAAGTTTCAAGAAGCTAGCACAAACCGTGTTTGATTTACAGTTCGAATGCATCTGTCAATATAGTAGAAAACAGAGTGAAACCTAAAAATTCACACTGTTACTGCAAGCGAATGCTTCAACCTAGGAGAACGAACTTGGGCATCCAAGTTTGATTGGTGTACTGCTCATTACTTGAAAGTATCAAGAAGGTCGGAAGCAAAAATTTATGTTGAGATTTCAGGAGACTCTAGTGTTTTGGCAGCCTAACAACGCCTTTCATTGAATGTGTCATCCACCAGTATCTGCTTAAGGCTACATCAAGAGGAAACAAACCTTAGAGATAGAACGTAGAACTACATTATTGTGTCAAGTTTCAAAAAAGCTAGCAAAAACCGTGTTTGATTTAGAGTTCCAACTGCATCTGTCAATATAGGAGAAAACAGAGGGAAACCTAAAAATTCACACTCTTACTGCAAACGAATGCGTCAACCTAGGAGAACGAATCTTGGGCATCCAAGTTTGATTGGTGTACTGATCATTGCTTGAAAGTATCATGAAGATTGGATGAAAAAATATATGTCGAGATTTCAGGAGACTATAGTGTTTTGGAAGTTTGGCAACCCCTTTCAATATAAGTGTTATTCGCCAGTCCCTGCTTTAGGCAACATCAAGAGGAAACAAACCTTAGAGATAGAACGTAGAATTAATGTATTGTGTCAAGTTTCAAGAAGCTAGCACAAACCGTGATTGATTTAGAGTTCGAATGGCATCTGTCAATATAGGAGAAAACAGAGTGAAACCTAAAAATTCAAACTGTTACTGCAAACGAAGGCTTCAACGTAAAAGAACGAAACTTGAGCATCCAAGTGGGATTGGTGTACTGATAATTACTTGAAAGTATCATGAAGATTGGATGAAAAAATATATGTTGAGATTTCAGGAGACTCTAGTGTTTTGGAAGTTTGGCAACCCCTTTCAATATAAGTGTCATTCACAAGTCCCTGCTTTAGGCAACATCAAGAGGAAACAAACCTTAGAGATAGAACGTAGAACTAATGTATTGTGTCAAGTTTCAAAAAGCTAGCACAAACCGTGTTTGATTTAGAGTTCGAACGCATCTGTCAATATAGTAGAAAACAGAGTGAAACCTAAAAATTCACACTGTTACTGAAAAAGAATGCTTCAACCTAGGAGAACGAAACTTGGGCATCCAAGTTTGATTGGTGTACTGCTCATTACTTGAAAGTATCATGAAGGTCGGAAGGAAAAATTTATGTTGAGATTTCCGGAGACTCTAGTGTTTTGGCAGCCTAACAACGCCTTTCATTGAATGTGACATTCACCAGTATCTGATTAAGGCTACATCAAGAAAAAACAAACCTTAGAGATAGAACGTAGAACTACTGTAATGTGTCAAGTTTCAAAAAGGTAGCACAAACCGTGATTGATTTAGAGTTCTAACTGCATCTGTCAATATAGGAGAAAACAGAGTGAAACCTAAAAATTCAAACTGTTACTGCAAACAAATGCTTCAACGTAAAAGAACGAAACTTGAGCATCCAAGTGGGAGTGGTGTACTGATCATTACTTGAAAGTATCATGAAGAATGGAAGAAAATATATATGTTGAGATTTCAGGAGACTATAGTGTTTTGGAAGTTTGGCAACCCCTTTCAATGTAAGTGTTATTCGCCAGACCCTGCATTAGGCAACATCAAGAGGAAACAAACCTTAAGATAGAACGTAGAACTAATGTATTGTGTCAAGTTTCATGAAGCTAGCACAAACCGTGTTTGATATAGAGTTCAAACTGCATCTGTCAATATTGGAGAAAACAGAGTGGAACCTAAAAATTCAAACTGTTTCTGCAAACGAATGCTTCAACGTAAAAAAACGAAACTTGGGCATCCAAGTTTGATTGGAGTACTGCTCATTACTTGAAAGTATTATGAAGTTCGGAAGCAAAAATTTATGTTGAGATTTCCGGAGACACAAGTGTTTCGGCAGCCTAACATCGCCTTTCATTAAATGTGTCATTCACCATTATCTGCTTAAGGCTACATGAAGAGGAAACAAACCTTGGAGATAGAACGTAGAACTACTGTATTGTGTCAAGTTTCAAGAAGCTAGCACAAACCGTGTTTGATTTAGAGTTCTAACTGCATCTGTCAATATAGGAGAAAACAGAGTGAAACCTAAAAATTCAAACTGTTACTGCAAACGAATGCTTCAACTAGGAGAACGAAAATAGGGCATCCAAGTTTGATTGGTGTACTCCTCATTACTTGAAAGTATCAAGAAGGTCGGAAGCAATAATTTATGTTTAGATTTCAGGAGACTCTAGTGTTTTGGCAGCCTAACAACGCCTTTCATTGAATGTGTCATTCACCAGTCCCTGCTTTAGGTACATCAAGAGGAAACAAACCTTAGAGATAGAACGTAGAACTAATGTATTGTGTAAAGTATCAAGAAGCTAGCACAAACCGTGTTTGATTTAGAGTTCCAACTGTATCTGTCAATATAGGAGAAAACAGAGTGAAACCTAAAAATTCACACTCTTACTGCAAACGAATGCGTCAACCTAGGAGAACGAATCTTGGGCATCCAAGTTTGATTGGTGTACTGATCATTGCTTGAAAGTAACATGAAGATTGGATGAAAAAATATATGTCGAGATTTCAGGAGACTATAGTGTTTTGGAAGTTTGGCAACCCCTTTCAATATAAGTGTTATTCGCCAGTCCCTGCTTTAGGCAACATCAAGAGGAAACAAACCTTAGAGATAGAACGTAGAACTAATGTATTGTGTCAAGTTTCAAGAAGCTAGCACAAACCGTGATTGATTTAGAGTTCAAACGGCATCTGTCAATATAGGAGAAAACAGAGTGAAACCTAAAAATTCAAACTGTTACTGCAAACGAAGGCTTCAACGTAAAAGAACGAAACTTGAGCATCCAAGTGGGATTGGTGTACTGATAATTACTTGAAAGTATCATGAAGATTGGATGAAAAAATATATGTTGAGATTTCAGGAGACTCTAGTGTTTTGGGAAGTTTGGCAACCCCTTTCAATATAAGTGTTATTCACCAGTCCCTGCTTTAGGCAACATCAAGCGGAAACAAACCTTAGAGATAGAACGTAGAACTAATGTATTGTGTCAAGTTTCAAGAAGCTAGCACAAACCGTGTTTGATTTACAGTTCGAACGCATCTGTCAATATAGTAGAAAACAGAGTGAAACCTAAAAATTCACACTTTTACTGCAAACGAATGCTTCAACCTAGGAGAACGAAACTTGGGCATCCAAGTTTGATTGGTGTACTGCTCATTACTTGAAAGTATCAAGAAGGTCGGAAGCAAAAATTTATGTTGAGATTTCAGGAGACTCTAGTGTTTTGGCAGCCTAACAACGCCTTCATTGAATGTGTCATCCACCAGTATCTGCTTAAGGCTACATCAAGAGGAAACAAACCTTAGAGATAGAACGTAGAACTACATTATTGTGTCAAGTTTCAAAAAGCTAGCAAAAACCGTGTTTGATTTAGAGTTCCAACTGCATCTGTCAATATAGGAGAAAACAGATTGAAAAATAAAAATTCACACTGTTACTGAAAACGAATGCTTCAACCTAGGAGAACGAAACTTGGGCATCCAAGTTTGATTGTTGTACTGATCATTGCATGAAAGTATCATGAAGATTGGATGAAAAAATATATGTCGAGATTTCAGGAGACTCTAGTGTTTTGGAAGTTCGGCAACCCCTTTCAATATAAGTGTTATTCGCCAGTCCCTGCTTTAGGCAACATCAAGAGGAAACAAACCTTAGAGATAGAACATAGAACTAATGTATTGTGTCAAGTTTCAAGAAGCTAGCACAAACCGTGTTTGATTTAGAGTTCGAACGCACCTGTCAATATAGGAGAAAACAGAGTGAAACCTAAAAATTCAAACTGTTACTGCAAGCGAATGCTTCAACCTAGGAGAACGAAAGTTGGGCTTCCAAGATTGATTGGTGTACTGCTCATTACTTGAAAGTATCATGAAGGTAGGAAGCAAAAATTTATGTTGAGATTTCAGGAGACTCTAGTGTTTTGGCAGCCTAACAACGCCTTTCATTGAATGTGTCATCCACCAGTATCTGCTTAAGGCTACATCAAGAGGAAACAAACCTTAGAGATAGAACGTAGAACTACTGTATTGTGTCAAGTTTCAAGAAGCTAGCACAAACCGTGTTTGATTTAGAGTTCTAACTGAATCTGTCAATATAGGAGAAAACAGTGAAACCTAAAAATTCACACTGTTACTGCAAACGAATGCTTCAACGTAAAAGAACGAAACTTGAGCATCCAAGTGGGATTGGTGTACTGATCATTACTTGAAAGTCTCATGAAGATTGGACAAAAAAATATATGTTGAGATTTCAGGAGACCCTTGTCTTTTGGAAGTTTGGCAACCCCTTTCAATATGAGTGTTATTCGCCAGTCCCTGCATTAGGCAACATCAAGAGGAAAAAAACCTTAGAGATAGAACGTAGAACTAATGTATTGTGTCAAGTTTCAAGAAGCTAGCACAAACCGTGATTGATTTAGAGTTCTAACTGCATCTGTCAATATAGGAGAAAACAGAGTGAAACCTAAAAATTCAAACTGTTACTGCAAACGAATGCTTCAACGTAAAAGAACGAAACTTGAGCATCCAAGTGGGATTGGTGTACTGATCATTACTTGAAAGAATCATGAAGATTGGATGAAAATATATATGTTGAGATTTCAGGAGACTATAGTGTTTTGGAAGTTTGGCAACCCCTTTCAATGTAAGTGTTATTCGCCAGTCCCTGCATTAGGCAACATCAAGAGGAAACAAACCTTAGAGATAGAACGTAGAACTAATGTATTGTGTCAAGTTTCAAGAAGCTAGCACAAGCCGTGTTTGATTTAGAGTTCGAACGCATCTGTCAATATAGTAGAAAACAGAGTGAAACCTAAAAATTCACACTGTTATTGCAAACGAATGCTTCAACCTAGGAGAACGAAACTTGGGCATCCAAGTTTGATTGGTGTACTGCTCATTACTTGAAAGTGTCAAGAAGGTCGTAAGCAAAAATTTATGTTGAGATTTCCGGAGACTCTAGTGTTTTGGCAGCCTAACATCGCCTTTCATTGAATGTGTCATTCACCAGTATCTGCTTAAGGCTACATGAAGAGGAAACAAACCTTAGAGATAGAACGTAGAACTACTGTATTGTGTCAAGTTTCAAGAAGCTAGCACAAACCGTGTTTGATTTAGAGTTCTAACTGCATCTGTCAATATAGGAGAAAACAGAGTGAAACCTAAAATTTCAAACTGTTACTGCAAACGAATGCTTCAACGTAAAAGAATGAACCTTGAGCATCCAAGTGGTATTGGTGTACTGACCATTACTTGAAAGTATCATGAAGATTGGATGAAAAAATATATGTTGAGATTTCAGGAGACTCTAGTGTTTTGGAAGTTTGGCAACACCTTTCAATATAAGTGTTATTCGCCAGTCCCTGCTTTAGGCAACATCAAGAGGAAACAAACCTTTGAGATAGAACGTAGAACTAATGTATTGTGTCAAGTTTCAAGAAGCTAGCACAATCCGTGTTTGACTTAGAGTTTGAACGCATCTGTCAATATAGTAGAAAAACAGAGTGAAACCTAAAAATTCAAACTGTTACTGCAAGCGAATGCTTCAACCTAGGAGAACGAAAGTTGGGCATCCAAGTTTGATTGGTGTACTGCTCATTACTTGAAAGTATCATGAAGGTCGGAAGGAAAAATTTATGTTGAGATTTCCGGAGACTCTAGTGTTTTGGCAGCCTAACAACGCCTTTCATTGAATGTGTCATTCACCAGTATCTGCTTAATGCTAAATCAAGAGGAAACAAACCTTAGAGATCGAACGTAGAACTACTGTAATGTGTCAAGTTTCAAGAAGCTAGCACAAACCGTGTTTGATTTAGAGTTCGAACTGCATCTGTCAATATTGGAGAAAACAGAGTGAAACCTAAAAATTCAAACTGTTACTGCAAACGAATGTCAACATAAAAGAACGAAAGTTGGGCATCCAAGTTTGATTGGTGTACTGCTCATTACTTGAAAGTATCATGAAGGTCGGAAGGAAAAATTTATGTTGAGATTTCAGGAGACTCTAGTGTTTTGGCAGCCTAACAACGCCTTTCATTGAATGTGTCATTCTCCAGTATCTGCTTGAGGCTACATCAAGAGGATCAAACCTTAGAGATAGAACGCAGAACTACTGTAATGTGTCAAGTTTCAAAAAGGTAGCACAAACCGTGATTGATTTAGAGTTCTAACTGCATCTGTCAATATAGTAGAAAACAGAGTGAAACCTAAAAATTCACACTGTTACTGCAAACGAATGCTTCAACCTAGGAGAACGAAACTTGGGCATCCAGTTTGATTGGTGTACTGCTCATTACTTGAAAGTATCAAGAAGGTCGGAAGCAAAAATTTATGTTGAGATTTCAGGAGACTCTAGTGTTTTGGCAGCCTAACAACGCCTTTCATTGAATGTGTCATTCACCAGTCCCTGCTTTAGGATATATCAAGAGGAAACAAACCTTAGAGATAGAACGTAGAACTACATTATTGTTTCAAGTTTCAAAAAGCTAGCAAAAACCGTGTTTGATTTAGAGTTCTAAACTGCCTCTGTCAATATAGGAGAAAACAGAGGGAAAACCTAAAAATTCACACTCTTACTGCAAACGAATGCGTCAACCTAGGAGAATGAATCTTGGGCATCCAAGTTTGATTGGTGTACTGATCATTGCTTGAAAGTATCATGAAGATTGGATGAAAAAATATATGTTGAGATTTCAGGAGACTCTAGTGGTTTGGAAGTTCGGCAACCCCTTTGAATATAAGTGTTATTCGCCAGTCCCTGCTTTAGGCAACATGAAGAGGAATCAAACCTTAGAGATAGAACGTAGAACTAATGTATTGTGTCAAGTTTCAAGAAGCTAGCACAAACCGTGTTTGATTTAGAGTTCGAACGCACCTGTCAATATAGGAGAAAACAGAGTGAAACCTAAAAATTCAAACTGTTACTGCAAACGAATGCTTCAACCTAGGAGAACGAAAGTTGGGCATCCAAGATTGATTGGTGTACTGCTCATTACTTGAAAGTATCATGAAGGTCGGAAGCAAAAATTTATGTTGAGATTTCAGGAGACTCTAGTGATTTGGCAGCCTAACAACGCCTTTCATTGAATGTGTCATCCACCAGTATCTGCTTAAGGCTACATCAAGAGGAAACAAACCTTAGAGATAGAACGTAGAACTAATGTATTGTGTCAAGTTTCAAGAAGCTAGCACAAACCGTGTTTGATTTAGAGTTCCAACTGTATCTGTCAATATAGGAGAAAACAGAGTGAAACCTAAAAATTCACATTCTTACTGCAAACGAATGCGTCAACCTAGGAGAACGAATCTTGGGCATCCAAGTTTTATTGGTGTACTGATCATTGCTTGAAAGTATCATGAAGATTAAATAAAAAAATATATGTCAAGATTTCAGGAGACTATAGTGTTTAGGAAGTTTGGCATCCCCTTTGAAAATAAGTGTTTTTCGCCAGTACCTGCTTTAGGCTACATCAAGAGGAAACAAACCTTAGAGATAGAACGTAGAACTAATGTATTGTGTCAAGTTTCAAGAAGCTAGCACAAACCGTGATTGATTTAGAGTTCGAACGGCATCTCTCAATATAGGAGAAAACAGAGTGAAACCTAAAAATTCAAACTGTTACTGCAAACGAATGCTTCAACGTAAAAGAACGAAACTTGAGCATCCAAGTGGGATTGGTGTAGTGATAATTACTTGAAAGTATCATGAAGTTTGGATGAAAAAATATATGTTGAGATTTCAGGAGACTCCAGTGTTTTGGATGTTTGGCAACCCCTTTCAATATAAGTGTTATTCTCCAGTCCCTGCTTTAGGCAACATCAAGAGGAAACAAACTTAGAGATAGAACGTAGAACTAATGTATTGTGTCAAGTTTCAAGAAGCTAGCACAAACCGTGTTTGATTTAGAGTTCGAACGCATCTGTCAATATAGTAGAAAACAGAGTGAAACCTAAAAATTCACACTGTTACTGCAAACGAATGCTTCAACCTAGGAGAACGAAACTTGGGCATCCAAGTTTGATTGGTGTACTGCTCATTACTTGAAAGTATCATGAAAGTCGGAAGCAAAAATTTATGTTGAGATTATAGGAAACTCTAGTGTTTTGGCAGCCTAACAACGCCTTTCATTGAATGTGTCATGCACCAGTATCTGCTTAAGGCTACATCAACAAGAAACAAACCTTAGAGATAGAACGTAGAACTACTGTATTGTGTCAAGTTTCAAGAAGCTAGCACAAACCGTGTTTGATTTAGAGTTCTAACTGCATGTGTCAATATACGACAAAACAGAGTGAAACCTAAAAATTCAAACTGTTACTGCAAACGAATGCTTCAACGTAAAACAATGAAACTTGAGCATCCAACTGGGATTGGTGTACTGATCATTACTTGAAAGTATCATGAAGATTGGATGAAAAAATATATGTTGAGATTTCAGGAGACTCTAGTGTTTTGGAAGTTTGGTACCCCTTTCAATATAAGTGTTATTCACCAGTCCCTGCTTTAGGCAACATCAAAAGGAAACAAACCTTGGAGATAGAACGTAGAACTAATGTATTGTGTCAAGTTTCAAGAAGCTAGCACAATCCGTGTTTGATTTAGAGTTTGAACGCATCTGTCAATATAGTAGAAAACAGAGTGAAACCTAAAAATTCAAACTGTTACTGCAAGCGAATGCTTCAACCTAGGAGAACGAAAGTTGGGCATCCAAGTTTAATTGGTGTACTGCTCATTACTTGAAAGTATCATGAAGGTCGGAAGGAAAAATTTATGTTGAGATTTCCGGAGACTCTAGTCTTTTGGCAGCCTAACAACGCCTTTCATTGAATGTGTCATTCACCAGTATCTGCTTAAGGCTACATCAAGAGGAAACAAACCTTAGAGATAGAACGTAGAACTACTGTAATGTGTCAAGTTTCAAGAAGCTAGCACAAACCGTGTTTGATTTAGAGTTCTAACTGCATCTGTCAATATAGGAGAAAACAGAGTGAAACCTAAAAATTCAAACTGTTACTGCAAACGAATGCTTCAACGTAAAAGAACGAAACTTGAGCATCCAAGTGGGATTGGTGTACTGATCATTACTTGAAAGTATCATGAAGATTGGATGAAAATATATATGTTGAGATTTCAGGAGACTATAGTGTTTTGGAAGTTTGGCAACCCCTTTCCATGTAAGTGTTATTCGCCAGTCCCTGCTTTAGGCAACATCAAGAGGAAACAAACCTTAGAGATAGAACGTAGAACTAATGTATTGTGTCAAGTTTCAAGAAGCTAGCACAATCCGTGTTTGATTTAGAGTTCGAACGCATCTGTCAATATAGTAGAAAACAGAGTGAAACCTAAAAATTCAAACTGTTACTGCAAGCGAATGCTTCAAACTAGGAGAACGAAACTTGGGCATCCAAGTTTGATTGGTGTACTGCTCATTACTAGAAAGTGTCATGAAGGTCGGAAGCAAAAATTTATGTTGAGATTTCCGGAGACTCTAGTGTTTTGGCAGCCTAACATCGCCTTTCATTGAATGTGTCATTCACCAGTATCTGCTTAAGGCTACATCAAGAGGAAACAAAGCTTAGAGATAGAACGTAGAACTACTGTATTGTGTCAAGTTTCAAGAAGCTAGCACAAACCGTGTTTGATTTAGAGTTCTAACTGCATCTGTCAATATAGGAGAAAACAGAGTGAAACCTAAAAATTCAAACTGTTACTGCAAACGAATGCTTCAAAGTAAAAGAATGAAACTTGAGCATCCAAGTGGGATTGGTGTACTGATCATTACTTGAAATTATCATGAAGATTGGATGAAAAAATATATGTTGAGATTTCAGGAGACCCTTGTCTTTTGGAAGTTTGGCAACCCCTTTCAATATAAGTGTTTTTCGCCAGTACCTGCTTTAGGCTACATCAAGAGGAAACAAACCTTAGAGATAGAACGTAGAACTAATGTATTGTGTCAAGTTTCAAGAAGCTAGCACAAACCGTGTTTGATTTAGAGTTCGAACGCATCTGTCAATATAGGAGAAAACAGAGTGAAACCTAAAAATTCACACTGTTACTGCAAACGAATGCTTCAACCTAGGAGAACGAAACTTGGGCATCCAAGTTTGACTGGTGTACTGCTCATTACTTGAAAGTATCATGAAGGTCGGAAGCAAAAATTTATGTTGAGATTTCAGGAAACTCTAGTGTTTTCGCAGCCTAACAACGCCTTTCATTGAATGTGTCATGCACCAGTATCTGCTTAAGGCTACATCAACAAGAAATAAACCTTAGAGATAGAACGTAGAACTACTGTATTGTGTCAAGTTTCAAGAATCTAGCACAAACCGTGTTTGATTTAGAGTTCTAACTGCATCTGTCAATATAGGAGAAAACAGAGTGAAACCTAAAAATTCAAACTGTTACTGCAAACGAATGCTTCAACGTAAAAGAACGAAACTTGAGCATCCAAGTGGGATTGCTGTACTGATCATTAATTGAAAGTATCATGAAGATTGGATGAAAAAATATATGTTGAGATTTCAGGAGACTCTAGTGTTTTGGAAGTTTGGCAACCCCTTTCAATATAAGTGTTATTCGCCACTCCCTTCTTTAGGCAACATCAAGAGGATACAAACCTTAGATATAGAACGTAGAACTCAATGTATTGTGTCAAGTTTCAAGAAGCTAGCACAATCCGTGTTTGATTTAGAGTTTGAACGCATCTGTCAATATAGTAGAAAACAGAGTGAAACCTAAAAATTCAAACTGTTACTGCAAGCGAATGCTTCAACCTAGGAGAACGAAAGTTGGGCATCGAAGTTTAATTGGTGTACTGCTCATTACTTGAAAGTATCATGAAGGTCGGAAGGAAAAATTTATGTTGAGATTTCCGGAGACTCTAGTGTTTTGGCAGCCTAACAACGCCTTTCATTGAATGTGTCATTCACCAGTATCTGCTTAAGGCTACATCAAGAGGAAACAAACCTTAGAGATAGAACGTAGAACTACTGTAATGTGTCAAGTTTCAAGAAGCTAGCACAAACCGTGTTTGATTTAGAGTTCTAACTGCATCTGTCAATATAGGAGAAAACAGAGTGAAACCTAAAAATTCAAACTGTTACTGCAAACGAATGCTTCAACGTAAAAGAACGAAACTTGAGCATTAAAGTGGGATTGGTGTACTGATCATTACTTGAAAGTATCATGAATATTGGATGAAAATATATATGTTGAGATTTCAGGAGACACTAGTGTTTTGGAAGTTTGGCAACCCCTTTCCATGTAAGTGTTATTCGCCAGTCCCTGCTTTAGGCAACATCAAGAGGAAACAAACCTTAGAGATAGAACGTAGAACTAATGTATTGTGTCAAGTTTCAAGAAGCTAGCACAATCCGTGTTTGATTTAGAGTTCGAACGCATCTGTCAATATAGTAGAAAACAGTGTGAAACCTAAAAATTCAAACTGTTACTGCAAGCGAATGCTTCAACCTAGGAGAACGAAACTTGGGCATCCAAGTTTGATTGGTGTACTGCTCATTACTAGAAAGTGTCATGAAGGTCGGAAGCAAAAATTTATGTTGAGATTTCCGGAGACTCTAGTGTTTTGGCAGCCTAACATCGCCTTTCATTGAATGTGTCATTCACCAGTATCTGCTTAAGGCTACATCAAGAGGAAACAAACCTTAGAGATAGAAAGTAGAACTACTGTATTGTGTCAAGATTCAAGAAGCCAGCACAAACCGTGTTTGATTAAAGTTCTAACTGCATCTGTCAATATAGGAGAAAACAGAGTGAAACCTAAAAATTCAAACTGTTACTGCAAACGAATGCTTCAAAGTAAAAGAATGAAACTTGAGCATCCAAGTGGGATTGGTGTACTGATCATTACTTGAAATTATCATGAAGATTGGATGAAAAAATATATGTTGAGATTTCAGGAGACCCTTGTCTTTTGGAAGTTTGGCAACCCCTTTCAATATAAGTGTTTTTCGCCAGTACCTGCTTTAGGCTACATCAAGAGGAAACAAACCTTAGAGATAGAACGTAGAACTAATGTATTGTGTCAAGTTTCAAGAAGCTAGCACAAACCGTGATTGATTTAGAGTTCGAACGGCATCTGTCAATATAGGAGAAAACAGAGTGTAACCTAAAAATTCAAACTGTTACTGCAAACGAATGCTTCAACGTAAAACACGAAACTTGAGCATCCAAGTGGGATTGGTTTACTGATCATTACTTGAAAGTATCATGAAGATTGGATGAAAACATATATGTTGAGATTTCAGGAGACTCTAGTGTTTTGGAAGTTTGGCAACCCCTTTCAATATAAGTGTTATTCACCAGTCCCTGCTTTAGGCAACATCAAGCGGAAACAAACTTTAGAGATAGAACGTAGAACTAATGTATTGTGTCAAGTTTCAAGAAGCTAGCACAAACCGTGTTTGATTTACAGTTCGAACGCATCTGTCAATATAGTAGAAAACAGAGTGAAACCTAAAAATTCACACTTTTACTGCAAACGAATGCTTCAACCTAGGAGAACGAAACTTGGGCATCCAAGTTTGATTGGTGTACTGCTCATTACTTGAAAGTATCAAGAAGGTCGGAAGCAAAAATTTATGTTGAGATTTCAGGAGACTCTAGTGTTTTGGCAGCCTAACAACGCCTTCATTGAATGTGTCATCCACCAGTATCTGCTTAAGGCTACATCAAGAGGAAACAAACCTTAGAGATAGAACGTAGAACTACATTATTGTGTCAAGTTTCAAAAAGCTAGCAAAAACCGTGTTTGATTTAGAGTTCCAACTGCATCTGTCAATATAGGAGAAAACAGATTGAAAAATAAAAATTCACACTGTTACTGAAAACGAATGCTTCAACCTAGGAGAACGAAACTTGGGCATCCAAGTTTGATTGTTGTACTGATCATTGCATGAAAGTATCATGAAGATTGGATGAAAAAATATATGTCGAGATTTCAGGAGACTCTAGTGTTTTGGAAGTTCGGCAACCCCTTTCAATATAAGTGTTATTCGCCAGTCCCTGCTTTAGGCAACATCAAGAGGAAACAAACCTTAGAGATAGAACATAGAACTAATGTATTGTGTCAAGTTTCAAGAAGCTAGCACAAACCGTGTTTGATTTAGAGTTCGAACGCACCTGTCAATATAGGAGAAAACAGAGTGAAACCTAAAAATTCAAACTGTTACTGCAAGCGAATGCTTCAACCTAGGAGAACGAAAGTTGGGCTTCCAAGATTGATTGGTGTACTGCTCATTACTTGAAAGTATCATGAAGGTAGGAAGCAAAAATTTATGTTGAGATTTCAGGAGACTCTAGTGTTTTGGCAGCCTAACAACGCCTTTCATTGAATGTGTCATCCACCAGTATCTGCTTAAGGCTACATCAAGAGGAAACAAACCTTAGAGATAGAACGTAGAACTACTGTATTGTGTCAAGTTTCAAGAAGCTAGCACAAACCGTGTTTGATTTAGAGTTCTAACTGAATCTGTCAATATAGGAGAAAACAGTGAAACCTAAAAATTCACACTGTTACTGCAAACGAATGCTTCAACGTAAAAGAACGAAACTTGAGCATCCAAGTGGGATTGGTGTACTGATCATTACTTGAAAGTCTCATGAAGATTGGACAAAAAAATATATGTTGAGATTTCAGGAGACCCTTGTCTTTTGGAAGTTTGGCAACCCCTTTCAATATGAGTGTTATTCGCCAGTCCCTGCTTTAGGCAACATCAAGAGGAAACAAACCTTTGAGATAGAACGTAGAACTAATGTATTGTGTCAAGTTTCAAGAAGCTAGCACAATCCGTGTTTGACTTAGAGTTTGAACGCATCTGTCAATATAGTAGAAAACAGAGTGAAACCTAAAAATTCAAACTGTTACTGCAAGCGAATGCTTCAACCTAGGAGAACGAAAGTTGGGCATCCAAGTTTGATTGGTGTACTGCTCATTACTTGAAAGTATCATGAAGGTCGGAAGGAAAAATTTATGTTGAGAATTCAGGAGACTCTAGTGTTTTGGCAGCCTAACTACGCCTTTCATTGAATGTGTCATTCTCCAGTATCTGCTTGAGGCTACATCAAGAGGATCAAACCTTAGAGATAGAACGCAGAACTACTGTAATGTGTCAAGTTTCAAAAAGGTAGCACAAACCGTGATTGATTTAGAGTTCTAACTGCATCTGTCAATATAGTAGAAAACAGAGTGAAACCTAAAAATTCACACTGTTACTGCAAACGAATGCTTCAACCTAGGAGAACGAAACTTGGGCATCCAAGTTTGATTGGTGTACTGCTCATTACTTGAAAGTATCAAGAAGGTCGGAAGCAAAAATTTATGTTGAGATTTCAGGAGACTCTAGTGTTTTGGCAGCCTAACAACGCCTTTCATTGAATGTGTCATTCACCAGTCCCTGCTTTAGGATACATCAAGAGGAAACAAACCTTAGAGATAGAACGTAGAAGTACATTATTGTTTCAAGTTTCAAAAAGCTAGCAAAAACCGTGTTTGATTTAGAGTTCTAACTGCCTCTGTCAATATAGAAGAAAACAGAGTGAAACCTAAAAATTCACACTGTTACTGCAAACGAATGCTTCAACGTAAAAGAATGAAACTTGAGCATCCAAGTGGGATTGGTGTACTGATCATTACGTGAAAGTATCATGAAGATTGGATGAAAAAATATATGTTGAGATTTCAGGAGACTCTAGTGGTTTGGAAGTTCGGCAACCCCTTTGAATATAAGTGTTATTCGCCAGTCCCTGCTTTAGGCAACATGAAGAGGAATCAAACCTTAGAGATAGAACGTAGAACTAATGTATTGTGTCAAGTTTCAAGAAGCTAGCACAAACCGTGTTTGATTTAGAGTTCGAACGCACCTGTCAATATAGGAGAAAACAGAGTGAAACCTAAAAATTCAAACTGTTACTGCAAACGAATGCTTCAACCTAGGAGAACGAAAGTTGGGCATCCAAGTTTGATTGGTGTACTGCTCATTACTTGAAAGTATCATGAAGGTCGGAAGGAAAAATTTATGTTGAGATTTCCGGAGACTCTAGTGTTTTGGCAGCCTAACAACGCCTTTCATTGAATGTGTCATTCACCAGTATCTGCTTAATGCTAAATCAAGAGGAAACAAACCTTAGAGATCGAACGTAGAACTACTGTAATGTGTCAAGTTTCAAGAAGCTAGCACAAACCGTGTTTGATTTAGAGTTCGAACTGCATCTGTCAATATTGGAGAAAACAGAGTGAAACCTAAAAATTCAAACTGTTACTGCAAACGAATGTCAACATAAAAGAACGAAAGTTGGGCATCCAAGTTTGATTGGTGTACTGCTCATTACTTGAAAGTATCATGAAGGTCGGAAGGAAAAATTTATGTTGAGAATTCAGGAGACTCTAGTGTTTTGGCAGCCTAACTACGCCTTTCATTGAATGTGTCATTCTCCAGTATCTGCTTGAGGCTACATCAAGAGGATCAAACCTTAGAGATAGAACGCAGAACTACTGTAATGTGTCAAGTTTCAAAAAGGTAGCACAAACCGTGATTGATTTAGAGTTCTAACTGCATCTGTCAATATAGTAGAAAACAGAGTGAAACCTAAAAACTCACACTGTTACTGCAAACGAATGCTTCAACCTAGGAGAACGAAACTTGGGCATATAAGTTTGATTGGTGTACTGCTCATTACTTGAAAGTATCAAGAAGGTCGGAAGCAAAAATTTATGTTGAGATTTCAGGAGACTCTAGTGTTTTGGCAGCCTAACAACGCCTTTCATTGAATGTGTCATTCACCAGTCCCTGCTTTAGGATACATCAAGAGGAAACAAACCTTAGAGATAGAACGTAGAACTACATTATTGTTTCAAGTTTCAAAAAGCTAGCAAAAACCGTGTTTGATTTAGAGTTCTAACTGCCTCTGTCAATATAGAAGAAAACAGAGTGAAACCTAAAAATTCACACTGTTACTGCAAACGAATGCTTCAACGTAAAAGAATGAAACTTGAGCATCCAAGTGGGATTGGTGTACTGATCATTACGTGAAAGTATCATGAAGATTGGATGAAAAAATATATGTTGAGATTTCAGGAGACTCTAGTGCTTTGGAAGTTCGGCAACCCCTTTGAATATAAGTGTTATTCGCCAGTCCCTGCTTTAGGCAACATGAAGAGGAATCAAACCTTAGAGATAGAACGTAGAACTAATGTATTTTGTCAAGTTTCAAGAAGCTAGCACAAACCGTGTTTGATTTAGAGTTCGAACGCACCTGTCAATATAGGAGAAAACAGAGTGAAACCTAAAAATTCAAACTGTTACTGCAAACGAATGCTTCAACGTAAAAGAACGAAACTTGAGCATCCAAGTGGGATTGGTGTACTGATCATTACTTGAAAGAATCATGAAGATTGGATGAAAATATATATGTTGAGATTTCAGGAGACTATAGTGTTTTGGAAGTTTGGCAACCCCTTTCAATGTAAGTGTTATTCGCCAGTCCCTGCATTAGGCAACATCAAGAGGAAACAAACCTTAGAGATAGAACGTAGAACTAATGTATTGTGTCAAGTTTCAAGAAGCTAGCACAAACCGTGTTTGATTTAGAGTTCTAACTGCATCTGTCAATATAGGAGAAAACAGAGTGTAACCTAAAAATTCAAACTGTTACTGCAAACGAATGCTTCAACGTAAAACACGAAACTTGAGCATCCAAGTGGGATTGGTTTACTGATCATTACTTGAAAGTATCATGAAGATTGGATGAAAAAATATATGTTGAGATTTCAGGAGACTCTAGTGTTTTGGAAGTTTGGCAACCCCTTTCAATATAAGTGTTATTCACCAGTCCCTGCTTTAGGCAACATCAAGCGGAAACAAACCTTAGAGATAGAACGTAGAACTAATGTATTGTGTCAAGTTTCAAGAAGCTAGCACAAACCGTGTTTGATTTACAGTTCGAACGCATCTGTCAATATAGTAGAAAACAGAGTGAAACCTAAAAATTCACACTTTTACTGCAAACGAATGCTTCAACCTAGGAGAACGAAACTTGGGCATCCAAGTTTGATTGGTGTACTGCTCATTACTTGAAAGTATCAAGAAGGTCGGAAGCAAAAATTTATGTTGAGATTTCAGGAGAATCTAGTGTTTTGGCAGCCTAACAACGCCTTCATTGAATGTGTCATCCACCAGTATCTGCTTAAGGCTACATCAAGAGGAAACAAACCTTAGAGATAGAACGTAGAACTACACTATTGTGTCAAGTTTCAAAAAGCTAGCAAAAACCGTGTTTGATTTAGAGTTCCAACTGCATCTGTCAATATAGGAGAAAACAGATTGAAAAATAAAAATTCACACTGTTACTGAAAACGAATGCTTCAACCTAGGAGAACGAAACTTGGGCATCCAAGTTTGATTGTTGTACTGATCATTGCATGAAAGTATCATGAAGATTGGATGAAAAAATATATGTCGAGATTTCAGGAGACTCTAGTGTTTTGGAAGTTCGGCAACCCCTTTCAATATAAGTGTTATTCGCCAGTCCCTGCTTTAGGCAACATCAAGAGGAAACAAACCTTAGAGATAGAACATAGAACTAATGTATTGTGTCAAGTTTCAAGAAGCTAGCACAAACCGTGTTTGATTTAGAGTTCGAACGCACCTGTCAATATAGGAGAAAACAGAGTGAAACCTAAAAATTCAAACTGTTACTGCAAGCGAATGCTTCAACCTAGGAGAACGAAAGTTGGGCTTCCAAGATTGATTGGTGTACTGCTCATTACTTGAAAGTATCATGAAGGTAGGAAGCAAAAATTTATGTTGAGATTTCAGGAGACTCTAGTGTTTTGGCAGCCTAACAACGCCTTTCATTGAATGTGTCATCCACCAGTATCTGCTTAAGGCTACATCAAGAGGAAACAAACCTTAGAGATAGAACGTAGAACTACTGTATTGTGTCAAGTTTCAAGAAGCTAGCACAAACCGTGTTTGATTTAGAGTTCTAACTGAATATGTCAATATAGGAGAAAACAGTGAAACCTAAAAATTCACACTGTTACTGCAAACGAATGCTTCAACGTAAAAGAACGAAACTTGAGCATCCAAGTGGGATTGGTGTACTGATCATTACTTGAAAGTCTCATGAAGATTGGACAAAAAAATATATGTTGAGATTTCAGGAGACCCTTGTCTTTTGGAAGTTTGGCAACCCCTTTCAATATGAGTGTTATTCGCCAGTCCCTGCATTAGGCAACATCAAGAGGAAAAAAACCTTAGAGATAGAAGGTAGAACTAATGTATTGTGTCAAGTTTCAAGAAGCTAGCACAAACCGTGATTGATTTAGAGTTCTAACTGCATCTGTCAATATAGGAGAAAACAGAGTGAAACCTAAAAATTCAAACTGTTACTGCAAACGAATGCTTCAACGTAAAAGAACGAAACTTGAGCATCCAAGTGGTATTGGTGTACTGACCATTACTTGAAAGTATCATGAAGATTGGATGAAAAAATATATGTTGAGATTTCAGGAGACTCTAGTGTTTTGGAAGTTTGGCAACACCTTTCAATATAAGTGTTATTCGCCAGTCCCTGCTTTAGGCAACATCAAGAGGAAACAAACCTTTGAGATAGAACGTAGAACTAATGTATTGTGTCAAGTTTCAAGAAGCTAGCACAATCCGTGTTTGACTTAGAGTTTGAACGCATCTGTCAATATAGTAGAAAACAGAGTGAAACCTAAAAATTCAAACTGTTACTGCAAGCGAATGCTTCAACCTAGGAGAACGAAAGTTGGGCATCCAAGTTTGATTGGTGTACTGCTCATTACTTGAAAGTATCATGAAGGTCGGAAGGAAAAATTTATGTTGAGATTTCCGGAGACTCTAGTGTTTTGGCAGCCTAACAACGCCTTTCATTGAATGTGTCATTCACCAGTATCTGCTTAATGCTAAATCAAGAGGAAACAAACCTTAGAGATCGAACGTAGAACTACTGTAATGTGTCAAGTTTCAAGAAGCTAGCACAAACCGTGTTTGATTTAGAGTTCGAACTGCATCTGTCAATATTGGAGAAAACAGAGTGAAACCTAAAAATTCAAACTGTTACTGCAAACGAATGTCAACATAAAAGAACGAAAGTTGGGCATCCAAGTTTGATTGGTGTACTGCTCATTACTTGAAAGTATCATGAAGGTCGGAAGGAAAAATTTATGTTGAGAATTCAGGAGACTCTAGTGTTTTGGCAGCCTAACTACGCCTTTCATTGAATGTGTCATTCTCCAGTATCTGCTTGAGGCTACATCAAGAGGATCAAACCTTAGAGATAGAACGCAGAACTACTGTAATGTGTCAAGTTTCAAAAAGGTAGCACAAACCGTGATTGATTTAGAGTTCTAACTGCATCTGTCAATATAGTAGAAAACAGAGTGAAACCTAAAAATTCACACTGTTACTGCAAACGAATGCTTCAACCTAGGAGAACGAAACTTGGGCATCCAAGTTTGATTGGTGTACTGCTCATTACTTGAAAGTATCAAGAAGGTCGGAAGCAAAAATTTATGTTGAGATTTCAGGAGACTCTAGTGTTTTGGCAGCCTAACAACGCCTTTCATTGAATGTGTCATTCACCAGTCCCTGCTTTAGGATACATCAAGAGGAAACAAACCTTAGAGATAGAACGTAGAAGTACATTATTGTTTCAAGTTTCAAAAAGCTAGCAAAAACCGTGTTTGATTTAGAGTTCTAACTGCCTCTGTCAATATAGAAGAAAACAGAGTGAAACCTAAAAATTCACACTGTTACTGCAAACGAATGCTTCAACGTAAAAGAATGAAACTTGAGCATCCAAGTGGGATTGGTGTACTGATCATTACGTGAAAGTATCATGAAGATTGTATGAAAAAATATATGTTGAGATTTCAGGAGACTCTAGTGGTTTGGAAGTTCGGCAACCCCTTTGAATATAAGTGTTATTCGCCAGTCCCTGATTAGGCAACATGAAGAGGAATCAAAACTTAGAGATAGAACGTAGAACTAATGTATTGTGTCAAGTTTCAAGAGGCTAGCACAAACCGTGTTTGATTTAGAGTTCGAACGCACCTGTCAATATAGGAGAAAACAGAGTGAAACCTAAAAATTCAAACTGTTACTGCAAACGAATGCTTCAACCTAGGAGAACGAAAGTTGGGCATCCAAGATTGACTGGTGTACTGCTCATTACTTGAAAGTATCATGAAGGTCGGAAGGAAAAATTTATGTTGAGATTTCAGGAGACTCTAGTGTTTTGGCAGCCTAACAACGCCTTTCATTGAATGTGTCATTCACCAGTATCTGCTTAAGGCTACATCAAGAGGAAACAAACCTTAGAGATAGAACGTAGAACTACTGTAATGTGTCAAGTTTCAAGAAGCTAGCACAAACCGTGTTTGATTTAGAGTTCTAACTGCATCTGTCAATATAGGAGAAAACAGAGTGAAACCTAAAAATTCAAACTGTTACTGCAAACGAATGCTTCAACGTAAAAGAACGAAACTTGAGCATCCAAGTGGGATTGGTGTACTGATCATTACTTGAAAGTATCATGAAGATTGGATGAAAATATATATGTTGAGATTTCAGGAGACTATAGTGTTTTGGAAGTTTGGCAACCCCTTTCCATGTAAGTGTTATTCGCCAGTCCCTGCTTTAGGCAACATCAAGAGGAAACAAACCTTAGAGATAGAACGTAGAACTAATGTATTGTGTCAAGTTTCAAGAAGCTAGCACAATCCGTGTTTGATTTAGAGTTCGAACGCATCTGTCAATATAGTAGAAAACAGAGTGAAACCTAAAAATTCAAACTGTTACTGCAAGCGAATGCTTCAACCTAGGAGAACGAAACTTGGGCATCCAAGTTTGATTGGTGTACTGCTCATTACTAGAAAGTGTCATGAAGGTCGGAAGGAAAAATTTATGTTGAGATTTCCGGAGACTCTAGTGTTTTGGCAGCCTAACATCGCCTTTCATTGAATGTGTCATTCACCAGTATCTGCTTAAGGCTACATCAAGAGGAAAAAAAACCTTAGAGATAGAACGTAGAACTACTGTATTGTGTCAAGATTCAAGAAGCTAGCACAAACCGTGTTTGATTTAGAGTTCTAACTGCATCTGTCAATATAGGAGAAAACAGAGTGAAACCTAAAAATTCAAACTGTTACTGCAAACGAATGCTTCAGAGTAAAAGAATGAAACTTGAGCATCCAAGTGGGATTGGTGTACTGATCATTACTTGAAATTATCATGAAGATTGGATGAAAAAATATATGTTGAGATTTCAGGAGACCCTTGTCTTTTGGAAGTTTGGCAACCCCTTTCAATATAAGTGTTTTTCGCCAGTACCTGCTTTAGGCTACATCAAGAGGAAACAAACCTTAGAGATAGAACGTAGAACTAATGTATTGTGTCAAGTTTCAAGAAGCTAGCACAAACCGTGATTGATTTAGAGTTCGAACGGCATCAGTCAATATAGGAGAAAACAGAGTGTAACCTAAAAATTCAAACTGTTACTGCAAACGAATGCTTCAACGTAAAACACGAAACTTGAGCATCCAAGTGGGATTGGTGTACTGATCATTACTTGAAAGTATCATGAAGATTGGATGAAAAAATATATGTTGAGATTTCAGGAGACTCTAGTGTTTTGGCAGCCTAACAACGCCTTTCATTGAATGTGTCATTCACCAGTATCTGCTTAATGCTACATCAAGAGGAAACAAGCCTTAGAGATAGAACGTAGAACTACTGTAATGTGTCAAGTTTCAAGAAGCTAGCACAAACCGTGTTTGATTTAGAGTTCTAACTGCATCTGTCAATATAGGAGAAAACAGAGTGAAACCTAAAAATTCAAACTGTTACTGCAAACGAATGCTTCAACATAAAAGAACGAAACTTGAGCATTCAAGTGGGATTGTTGTTCTGATCATTACTTGAAAGTATCATGAAGATTGGATGAAAATATATATGTTGAGATTTCAGGAGACTATAGTGTTTTGGAAGTTTGGCAACCCCTTCCAATGTAAGTGTTATTCGCCATCCCTGCTTTAGGCAACATCAAGAGGAAACAAACCTTAGAGACAGAACGTAGAACTAATGTATTGTGTCAAGTTTCATGAAGCTAGCACAAACCGTGTTTGATATAGAGTTCGAACTGCATCTGTCAATATTGGAGAAAACAGACTGAAACCTAAAAATTCAAACTGTTACTGCAAACGAATGTCAACGTAAAAGAACGAAAGTTGGGCATCCAAGTTTGATTGGTGTACTGCTCATTACTTGAAAGTATCATGAAGGTCTGAAGCAAAAATTTATATTGAGATTTCAGGAGACTCTAGTGTTTTGGCAGCCTAACAACGCCTTTCATTGAATGTGTCATTCACCAGTATCTGCTTGAGGCTACATCAAGAGGATCAAACCTTAGAGATAGAATGCAGAACAACTGTATTGTGTCAAGTTTCAAGAAGATAGCACAAACCGTGTTTGATTTAGAGTTCTAACTGCTTCTGTCAATATAGGAGAAAACAGAGTGAAACCTAAAAATTCACACTCTTACTGCAAACGAATGCTTCAACGTAAAAGAACGAAACTTGAGCATCCAAGTGGGATTGGTTTACTGATCATTACTTGAAAGTCTCATGAAGATTGGATGAAAAAATATATGTTGAGATTTCAGGAGACCCTAGTGTTTTGGAAGTTTGGCAACCCCTTTCAATATAAGTGTTATTCGCCAGTCCCTGCTTTAGGCAACATCAAGAGGAAACAAACCTTAGAGACAGAACGTAGAACTAATGTATTGTGTCAAGTTTCAAGAAGCTAGCACAAACCGTGTTTGATTTAGATTTCGAACGACATCTGTCAATTTAGGAGAAAACAGAGTGGATCCTCAAAATTCAAACTGTTACTGCAAACGAATGCTTCAACCTAGGAGAACGAAAATAGGGCATCCAAGTTTGATTGGTGTACTGCTCATTACTTGAAAGTATCAAGAAGGTCGGAAGCAATAATTTATGTTTAGATTTCAGGATACTCTAGTGTTTTGGCAGCCTAACAACGCATTTCATTGAATGTGTCATTCACCAGTCCCTGCTTTAGGCTACATCAAGAGGAAACAAACCTTAGAGATAGAACGTAGAACTAATGTATTGTGTCAAGTTTCAAGAAGCTAGCACAAACCGTGTTTGATTTAGAGTTCTAACTGCATCTGTCAATATAGGAGAAAACAGAGTGAAACCTAAAAATTCACATTCTTACTGCAAACGAATGCGTCAACCTAGGAGAACGAATCTTGGGCATCCAAGTTTTATTGGTGTACTGATCATTGCTTGAAAGTATCATGAAGATTGGATGAAAAAATATATGTCGAGATTTCAGGAGACTATAGTGTTTAGGAAGTTTGGCATCCCCTTTGAAAATAAGTGTTTTTCGCCAGTACCTGCTTTAGGCTACATCAAGAGGAAACAAACCTTAGAGATAGAACGTAGAACTAATGTATTGTGTCAAGTTTCAAGAAGCTAGCACAAACCGTGATTGATTTAGAGTTCGAACGGCATCTCTCAATATAGGAGAAAACAGAGTGAAACCTAAAATTTCAAACTGTTACTGCAAACGAATGCTTCAACGTAAAAGAACGAAACTTGAGCATCCAAGTGGGATTGGTGTACTGATAATTACTTGAAAGTATCATGAAGTTTGGATGAAAAAATATATGTTGAGATTTCAGGAGACTCCAGTGTTTTGGATGTTTGGCAACCCCTTTCAATATAAGTGTTATTCGGAAGTCCCTGCTTTAGGCAACATCAAGAGGAAACAAACCTTAGAGATAGAACGTAGAACTAATGTATTGTGTCAAGTTTCAAGAAGCTAGCACAAACCGTGTTTGATATAGTTCGAACTGCATCTGTCAATATAGTAGAAAACAGAGTGAAACCTAAAAATTCACACTGTTACTGCAAACGAATGCTTCAACCTAGGAGAACGAAACTTGGGCATCCAAGTTTGATTGGTGTACTGCTCATTACTTGAAAGTATCATGAAGGTCGGAAGCAAAAATTTATGTTGAGATTATAGGAAACTCTAGTGTTTTGGCAGCCTAACAACGCCTTACATTGAATGTGTCATTCACCAGTATCTGCTTAAGGCTACATCAAGAGGAAACAAACCTTAGAGATAGAACGTAGAACTACTGTATTGTGTCAAGTTTCAAGAAGCTAGCACAAACCGTGTTTGATTTAGAGTTCTAACTGCATCTGTCAATATAGGAGAAAACAGAGTGAAACCTAAAAATTCAAACTGTTACTGCAAACGAATGCTTCAACGTAAAAGAACGAAACTTGAGCATCCAAGTGGGCTTGGTGTACTGATCATTACTTGAAAGTATCATGAAGATTGGATGAAAAAATATATGTTGAGATTTCAGGAGACTCTAGTGTTTTCGAAGTTTGGCAACCCCTTTCAATATAAGTGTTATTCGCCACTCCCTTCTTTAGGCAACATCAAGAGGAAACAAACCTTAGATATAGAACGTAGAACTAATGTATTGTGTCAAGTTTCAAGAAGCTAGCACAAACCGTGTTTGATTTAGAGTTCGAACGCATCTGTCAATATAGTAGAAAACAGAGTGAAACCTAAAAATTCAAACTGTTACTGCAAGCGAATGCTTCAACCTAGGAGAACGAAACTTGGGCATCCAAGTTTGATTGGTGTACTGCTCATTACTTGAAAGTATCATGAAGGTCGGAAGCAAAAATTTATGTTGAGATTTCAGGAGAATCTAGTGTTTTGGCAGTGTAACAACGCCTTTCATTGAATGTGTCATTCACCAGTCCCTGCTTTAGGCTACATCAAGAGGAAACAAACCTTAGAGATAGAACGTAGGTCTACATTATTGTGTCAAGTTTCAAGAAGCTAGCACAAACCTTGTTTGATTTAGAGTTCCAACTGCATCTGTCAATATAGGAGAAAACAGATTGAAACGTAAAAATTCACACTGTTACTGCAAACGAATGCTTCAACCTAGGAGAACAAAACTTGGGCATCCAAGTTTGATTGTTGTACTGATTATTGCTTGAAAGTATCATGAATATTGGATGAAAAAATATATGTCGAGATTTCAGGAGACTCTAGTGTTTTGGAAGTTCGGCAACCCCTTTCAATATAAGTGTTATTCGCCAGTCCCTGCTTTAGGCAACATCAAGAGGAAACAAACCTTAGAGATAGAACGTAGAACTAATGTATTGTGTCAAGTTTCAAGAAGCTAGCACAATCCGTGTTTGATTTAGTGTTCGAACGCACCTGTCAATATAGGAGAAAGCAGAGTGAAACCTAAAAATTCAAACTGTTACTGCAAACGAATGCGTCAACCTAGGAGAACGAAAGTTGGGCATCCAAGATTGATTGGTGTACTGCTCATTACTTGAAAGTATCTTGAAGGTCAGAAGCAAAAATTTATGTGGAGATTTCAGGAGACTGTAGTGTTTTGGCAGCCTAACAACGCCTTACATTGAATGTGTTATCCACCAGTATCTGCTTAAGGCTACATCAAGAGGAAACAAACCTTAGAGATAGAACGTAGAACTACTGTATTGTGTCAAGTTTCAAGAAGCTAGCACAAACCGTGTTTGATTTAGAGTTCCAACTGTATCTGTCAATATAGGAGAAAACAGAGTGAAACCTAAAAATTCACATTCTTACTGCAAACGAATGCTTCAACCTAGGAGAACGAATCTTGGGCATCCTAATTTTATTGGTGTACTGATCATTGCTTGAAAGTATCATGAAGTTTGGATGAAAAAATATATGTCGAGATTTCAGGAGACTATAGTGTTTAGGAAGTTTGGCATCCCCTTTGAAAATAAGTGTTTTTCGCCAGTACCTGCTTTAGGCTACATCAAGAGGAAACAAACCTTAGAGATAGAACGTAGAACTAATGTATTGTGTCAAGTTTCAAGAAGCTAGCACAAACCGTGATTGATTTAGAGTTCGAACGGCATCTCTCAATATAGGAGAAAACAGAGTGAAACCTAAAAATTCAAACTGTTACTGCAAACGAATGCTTCAACGTAAAAGAATGAAACTTGAGCATCCAACTGGGATTGGTGTACTGATCATTACTTGAAAGTATCATGAAGATTGGATGAAAAAATATATGTTGAGATTTCAGGAGACTCTAGTGTTTTGGAAGTTTGGCAACCCCTTTCAATATAAGTGTTATTCGCCAGTCCCTGCTTTAGGCAACATCAAAAGGAAACAAACCTTGGAGATAGAACGTAGAACTAATGTATTGTGTCAAGTTTCAAGAAGCTAGCACAATCCGTGTTTGATTTAGAGTTTGAACGCATCTGTCAATATAGTAGAAAACAGAGTGAAACCTAAAAATTCAAACTGTTACTGCAAGCGAATGCTTCAACCTAGGAGAACGAAAGTTGGGCATCCAAGTTTAATTGGTGTACTGCTCATTACTTGAAAGTATCATGAAGGTCGGAAGGAAAAATTTATGTTGAGATTTCCGGAGACTCTAGTCTTTTGGCAGCCTAACAACGCCTTTCATTGAATGTGTCATTCACCAGTATCTGCTTAAGGCTACATCAAGAGGAAACAAACCTTAGAGATAGAACGTAGAACTACTGTAATGTGTCAAGTTTCAAGAAGCTAGCACAAACCGTGTTTGATTTAGAGTTCTAACTGCATCTGTCAATATAGGAGAAAACAGAGTGAAACCTAAAAATTCAAACTGTTACTGCAAACGAATGCTTCAACGTAAAAGAACGAAACTTGAGCATCCAAGTGGGATTGGTGTACTGATCATTACTTGAAAGTATCATGAAGATTGGATGAAAATATATATGTTGAGATTTCAGGAGACTATAGTGTTTTGGAAGTTTGGCAACCCCTTTCCATGTAAGTGTTATTCGCCAGTCCCTGCTTTAGGCAACATCAAGAGGAAACAAACCTTAGAGATAGAACGTAGAACTAATGTATTGTGTCAAGTTTCAAGAAGCTAGCACAATCCGTGTTTGATTTAGAGTTCGAACGCATCTGTCAATATAGTAGAAAACAGAGTGAAACCTAAAAATTCAAACTGTTACTGCAAGCGAATGCTTCAAACTAGGAGAACGAAACTTGGGCATCCAAGTTTGATTGGTGTACTGCTCATTACTAGAAAGTGTCATGAAGGTCGGAAGCAAAAATTTATGTTGAGATTTCCGGAGACTCTAGTGTTTTGGCAGCCTAACATCGCCTTTCATTGAATGTGTCATTCACCAGTATCTGCTTAAGGCTACATCAAGAGGAAACAAACCTTAGAGATAGAACGTAGAACTACTGTATTGTGTCAAGATTCAAGAAGCTAGCACAAACCGTGTTTGATTTAGAGTTCTAACTGCATCTGTCAATATAGGAGAAAACAGAGTGAAACCTAAAAATTCAAACTGTTACTGCCAACGAATGCTTCAAAGTAAAAGAATGAAACTTGAGCATCCAAGTGGGATTGGTGTACTGATCATTACTTGAAATTATCATGAAGATTGGATGAAAAAATATATGTTGAGATTTCAGGAGACCATTGTCTTTTGGAAGTTTGGCAACCCCTTTCAATATAAGTGTTTTTCGCCAGTACCTGCTTTAGGCTACATCAAGAGGAAACAAACCTTAGAGATAGAACGTAGAACTAATGTATTGTGTCAAGTTTCAAGAAGCTAGCACAAACCGTGTTTGATATAGTTCGAACTGCATCTGTCAATATAGTAGAAAACAGAGTGAAACCTAAAAATTCACACTGTTACTGCAAACGAATGCTTCAACCTAGGAGAACGAAACTTGGGCATCCAAGTTTGATTGGTGTACTGCTCATTACTTGAAAGTATCATGAAGGTCGGAAGCAAAAATTTATGTTGAGATTATAGGAAACTCTAGTGTTTTGGCAGCCTAACAACGCCTTACATTGAATGTGTCATTCACCAGTATCTGCTTAAGGCTACATCAAGAGGAAACAAACCTTAGAGATAGAACGTAGAACTACTGTATTGTGTCAAGTTTCAAGAAGCTAGCACAAACCGTGTTTGATTTAGAGTTCTAACTGCATCTGTCAATATAGGAGAAAACAGAGTGAAACCTAAAAATTCAAACTGTTACTGCAAACGAATGCTTCAACGTAAAAGAACGAAACTTGAGCATCCAAGTGGGCTTGGTGTACTGATCATTACTTGAAAGTATCATGAAGATTGGATGAAAAAATATATGTTGAGATTTCAGGAGACTCTAGTGTTTTCGAAGTTTGGCAACCCCTTTCAATATAAGTGTTATTCGCCACTCCCTTCTTTAGGCAACATCAAGAGGAAACAAACCTTAGATATAGAACGTAGAACTAATGTATTGTGTCAAGTTTCAAGAATCTAGCACAAACCGTCTTTGATTTAGAGTTCGAACGCATCTGTCAATATAGTAGAAAACAGAGTGAAACCTAAAAATTCAAACTGTTACTGCAAGCGAATGCTTCAACCTAGGAGAACGAAACTTGGGCATCCAAGTTTGATTGGTGTACTGCTCATTACTTGAAAGTATCATGAAGGTCGGAAGCAAAAATTTATGTTGAGATTTCAGGAGAATCTAGTGTTTTGGCAGTGTAACAACGCCTTTCATTGAATGTGTCATTCACCAGTCCCTGCTTTAGGCTACATCAAGAGGAAACAAACCTTAGAGATAGAACGTAGGTCTACATTATTGTGTCAAGTTTCAAGAAGCTAGCACAAACCTTGTTTGATATCGAGTTCCAACTGCATCTGTCAATATAGGAGAAAACAGATTGAAACGTAAAAATTCACACTGTTACTGCAAACGAATGCTTCAACCTAGGAGAACGAAACTTGGGCATCCAAGTTTGATTGTTGTACTGATTATTGCTTGAAAGTATCATGAATATTGGATGAAAAAATATATGTCGAGATTTCAGGAGACTCTAGTGTTTTGGAAGTTCGGCAACCCCTTTCAATATAAGTGTTATTCGCCAGTCCCTGCTTTAGGCAACATCAAGAGGAAACAAACCTTAGAGATAGAACGTAGAACTAATGTATTGTGTCAAGTTTCAAGAAGCTAGCACAATCCGTGTTTGATTTAGTGTTCGAACGCACCTGTCAATATAGGAGAAAGCAGAGTGAAACCTAAAAATTCATAATGTTACTGCAAACGAATGCGTCAACCTAGGAGGAGGAAAGTTGGGCATCCAAGATTGATTGGTGTACTGCTCATTACTTGAAAGTATCATGAAGGTCGGAAGCAAAAATTTATGTGGAGATTTCAGGAGACTGTAGTGTTTTGGCAGCCTAACAACGCCTTACATTGAATGTGTTATCCACCAGTATCTGCTTAAGGCTACATCAAGAGGAAACAAACCTTAGAGATAGAACGTAGAACTACTGTATTGTGTCAAGTTTCAAGAAGCTAGCACAAACCGTGTTTGATTTAGAGTTCCAACTGTATCTGTCAATATAGGAGAAAACAGAGTGAAACCTAAAAATTCACATTCTTACTGCAAACGAATGCGTCAACCTAGGAGAACGAATCTTGGGCATCCTAATTTTATTGGTGTACTGATCATTGCTTGAAAGTATCATGAAGATTGGATGAAAAAATATATGTCGAGATTTCAGGAGACTATAGTGTTTAGGAAGTTTGGCATCCCCTTTGAAAATAAGTGTTTTTCGCCAGTACCTGCTTTAGGCTACATCAAGAGGAAACAATCCTTAGAGATAGAACGTAGAACTAATGTATTGTGTCAAGTTTCAAGAAGCTAGCACAAACCGTGATTGATTTAGAGTTCGAACGGCATCTCTCAATATAGGAGAAAACAGAGTGAAAACTAAAAATTCAAACTGTTACTGCAAACGAATGCTTCAACGTAAAAGAATGAAACTTGAGCATCCAACTGGGATTGGTGTACTGATCATTACTTGAAAGTATCATGAAGATTGGATGAAAAAATATATGTTGAGATTTCAGGAGACTCTAGTGTTTTGGAAGTTTGGCAACCCCTTTCAATATAAGTGTTATTCGCCAGTCCCTGCTTTAGGCAACATCAAAAGGAAACAAACCTTGGAGATAGAACGTAGAACTAATGTATTGTGTCAAGTTTCAAGAAGCTAGCACAATCCGTGTTTGATGTAGAGTTTGAACGCATCTGTCAATATAGTAGAAAACAGAGTGAAACCTAAAAATTCAAACTGTTACTGCAAGCGAATGCTTCAACCTAGGAGAACGAAAGTTGGGCATCCAAGTTTAATTGGTGTACTGCTCATTACTTGAAAGTATCATGAAGGTCGGAAGGAAAAATTTATGTTGAGATTTCCGGAGACTCTAGTCTTTTGGCAGCCTAACAACGCCTTTCATTGAATGTGTCATTCACCAGTATCTGCTTAAGGCTACATCAAGAGGAAACAAACCTTAGAGATAGAACGTAGAACTACTGTAATGTGTCAAGTTTCAAGAAGCTAGCACAAACCGTGTTTGATTTAGAGTTCTAACTGCATCTGTCAATATAGGAGAAAACAGAGTGAAACCTAAAAATTCAAACTGTTACTGCAAACGAATGCTTCAACGTAAAAGAACGAAACTTGAGCATCCAAGTGGGATTGGTGTACTGATCATTACTTGAAAGTATCATGAAGATTGGATGAAAATATATATGTTGAGATTTCAGGAGACTATAGTGTTTTGGAAGTTTGGCAACCCCTTTCCATGTAAGTGTTATTCGCCAGTCCCTGCTTTAGGCAACATCAAGAGGAAACAAACCTTAGAGATAGAACGTAGAACTAATGTATTGTGTCAAGTTTCAAGAAGCTAGCACAATCCGTGTTTGATTTAGAGTTCGAACGCATCTGTCAATATAGTAGAAAACAGAGTGAAACCTAAAAATTCAAACTGTTACTGCAAGCGAATGCTTCAAACTAGGAGAACGAAACTTGGGCATCCAAGTTTGATTGGTGTACTGCTCATTACTAGAAAGTGTCATGAAGGCCGGAAGCAAAAATTTATGTTGAGATTTCCGGAGACTCTAGTGTTTTGGCAGCCTAACATCGCCTTTCATTGAATGTGTCATTCACCAGTATCTGCTTAAGGCTACATCAAGAGGAAACAAACCTTAGAGATAGAACGTAGAACTACTGTATTGTGTCAAGATTCAAGAAGCTAGCACAAACCGTGTTTGATTTAGAGTTCTAACTGCATCTGTCAATATAGGAGAAAACAGAGTGAAACCTAAAAATTCAAACTGTTACTGCAAACGAATGCTTCAAAGTAAAAGAATGAAACTTGAGCATCCAAGTGGGATTGGTGTACTGATCATTACTTGAAATTATCATGAAGATTGGATGAAAAAATATATGTTGAGATTTCAGGAGACCATTGTCTTTTGGAAGTTTGGCAACCCCTTTCAATATAAGTGTTTTTCGCCAGTACCTGCTTTAGGCTACATCAAGAGGAAACAAACCTTAGAGATAGAACGTAGAACTAATGTATTGTGTCAAGTTTCAAGAAGCTAGCACAAACCGTGATTGATTTAGAGTTCGAACGGCATCTGTCAATATAGGAGAAAACAGAGTGAAACCTAAAAATTCAAACTGTTACTGCAAACGAATGCTTCAACGTAAAACACGAAACTTGAGCATCCAAGTGGGATTGGTGTACTGATCATTACTTGAAAGTATCATGAAGATTGGATGAAAAAATATATGTTGAGATTTCCGGAGACTCTAGTGTTTTGGAAGTTTGGCAACCCCATTCAATATAAGTGTTATTCGCCAATCCCTGCTTTAGGCAACATCAAGAGGAAACAAACCTTAGAGATAGAACGTAGAACTAATGTATTGTGTCAAGTTTCAAGAAGCTAGCACAAACCGTGTTTGATTTAGGGTTCGAACGCATCTGTCAATATATAAGAAAACAGAGTGAAACCTAAAAATTCACACTGTTACTGCAAACGAATGCTTCAAACTAGGAGAACGAAACTTGGGCATCCAAGTTTGACTGGTGTACTGCTCATTACTTGAAAGTATCATGAAGGTCGGAAGCAAAAATTAATGTTGAGATTCTAGGAAACTCTAGTGTTTTGGCAGCCTAACAACGCCTTTCATTGAATGTGTCATGCACCAGTATCTGCTTAAGGCTACATCAACAAGAAACAAACCTTAGAGATAGAACGTAGAACTACTGTATTGTGTCAAGTTTCAGGAAGCTAGCACAAACCATGTTTGATTTAGAGTTCTAACTGCATGTGTCATTATACGACAAAACAGAGTGAAACCTAAAAATTCAAACTGTTACTGCAAACGAATGCTTCAACGTAAAAGAATGAAACTTGAGCATCCAACTGGGATTGGTGTACTGATCATTACTTGAAAGTATCATGAAGATTGGATGAAAAAATATATGTTGAGATTTCAGGAGACTCTAGTGTTTTGGAAGTTTGGCAACCCCTTTCAATATAAGTGTTATTCGCCAGTCCCTGCTTTAGGCAACATCAAAAGGAAACAAACCTTGGAGATAGAACGTAGAACTAATGTATTGTGTCAAGTTTCAAGAAGCTAGCACAATCCGTGTTTGATTTAGAGTTTGAACGCATCTGTCAATATAGTAGAAAACAGAGTGAAACCTAAAAATTCAAACTGTTACTGCAAGCGAATGCTTCAACCTAGGAGAACGAAAGTTGGGCATCCAAGTTTAATTGGTGTACTGCTCATTACTTGAAAGTATCATGAAGGTCAGAAGGAAAAATTTATGTTGAGATTTCCGGAGACTCTAGTCTTTTGGCAGCCTAACAACGCCTTTCATTGAATGTGTCATTCACCAGTATCTGCTTAAGGCTACATCAAGAGGAAACAAACCTTAGAGATAGAACGTAGAACTACTGTAATGTGTCAAGTTTCAAGAAGCTAGCACAAACCGTGTTTGATTTAGAGTTCTAACTGCATCTGTCAATATAGGAGAAAACAGAGTGAAACCTAAAAATTCAAACTGTTACTGCAAACGAATGCTTCAACGTAAAAGAATGAAACTTGAGCATCCAAGTGGGATTGGTGTACTGATCATTACTTGAAAGTATCATGAAGATTGGATGAAAATATATATGTTGAGATTTCAGGAGACTATACTGTTTTGGAAGTTTGGCAACCCCTTTCCATGTAAGTGTTATTCGCCAGTCCCTGCTTTAGGCAACATCAAGAGGAAACAAACCTTAGAGATAGAACGTAGAACTAATGTATTGTGTCAAGTTTCAAGAAGCTAGCACAATCCGTGTTTGATTTAGAGTTCGAACGCATCTGTCAATATAGTAGAAAACAGAGTGAAACCTAAAAATTCAAACTGTTACTGCAAGCGAATGCTTCAAACTAGGAGAACGAAACTTGGGCATCGAAGTTTGATTGGTGTACTGCTCATTACTAGAAAGTGTCATGAAGGTCGGAAGCAAAAATTTATGTTGAGATTTCCGGAGACTCTAGTGTTTTGGCAGCCTAACATCGCCTTTCATTGAATGTGTCATTCACCAGTATCTGCTTAAGGCTACATCAAGAGGAAACAAACCTTAGAGATCGAACGTAGAACTACTGTATTGTGTCAAGATTCAAGAAGCTAGCACAAACCGTGTTTGATTTAGAGTTCTAACTGCATCTGTCAATATAGGAGAAAACAGAGTGAAACCTAAAAATTCAAACTGTTACTGCAAACGAATGCTTCAAAGTAAAAGAATGAAACTTGAGCATCCAAGTGGGATTGGTGTACTGATCATTACTTGAAAGTATCATGAAGATTGGATGAAAAAATATATGTTGAGATTTCAGGAGACCATTGTCTTTTGGAAGTTTGGCAACCCCTTTCAATATAAGTGTTTTTCGCCAGTACCTGCTTTAGGCAACATGAAGAGGAATCAAACCTTAGAGATAGAACGTAGAACTAATGTATTGTGTCAAGTTTCAAGAAGCTAGCACAAACCGTGATTGATTTAGAGTTTGAACGGCATCTGTCAATATAGGAGAAAACAGAGTGAAACCTAAAAATTCAAACTGTTACTGCAAACGAATGCTTCAACGTAAAACACGAAACTTGAGCATCCAAGTGGGATTGGTGTACTGATCATTACTTGAAAGTATCATGAAGATTGGATGAAAAAATATATGTTGAGATTTCCGGAGACTCTAGTGTTTTGGAAGTTTGGCAAACCCATTCAATATAAGTGTTATTCGCCAGTCCCTGCTTTAGGCAACATCAAGAGGAAACAAACCTTAGAGATAGAACGTAGAACTAATGTACTGTGTCAAGTTTCAAGAAGCTAGCACAAACCGTGTTTGATTTAGAGTTCGAACGCATCTGTCAATATATAAGAAAACAGAGTGAAACCTAAAAATTCACACTGTTACTGCAAACGAATGCTTCAACCTAGGAGAACGAAACTTGGGCATCCAAGTTTGACTGGTGTACTGCTCATTACTTGAAAGTATCATGAAGGTCGGAAGCAAAAATTTATGTTGAGATTTCAGGAAACTCTAATGTTTTGGCAGCCTAACAACGCCTTTCATTGAATGTGTCATGCACCAGTATCTGCTTAAGGCTACATCAACAAGAAATAAACCTTAGAGATAGAACGTAGAACTACTGTATTGTGTCAAGATTCAAGAAGCTATCACAAACCGTGTTTGATTTAGAGTTCTAACTGCCTCTGTCAATATAGGAGAAAACAGAGTGAAACCTAAAAATTCAAACTGTTACTGCAAACGAATGCTTCAAAGTAAAAGAATGAAACTTGAGCATCCAAGTGGGATTGGTGTACTGATCATTACTTGAAATTATCATGAAGATTGGATGAAAAAATATATGTTGAGATTTCAGGAGACCATTGTCTTTTGGAAGTTTGGCAACCCCTTTCAATATAAGTGTTTTTCGCCAGTACCTGCTTTAGGCTACATCAAGAGGAAACAAACCTTAGAGATAGAACGTAGAACTAATGTATTGTGTCAAGTTTCAAGAAGCTAGCACAAACCGTGATTGATTTAGAGTTCGAACGGCATCTGTCAATATAGGAGAAAACAGAGTGAAACCTAAAAATTCAAACTGTTACTGCAAACGAATGCTTCAACGTAAAACACGAAACTTGAGCATCCAAGTGGGATTGGTGTACTGATCATTACTTGAAAGTATCATGAAGATTGGATGAAAAAATATATGTTGAGATTTCCGGAGACTCTAGTGTTTCGGAAGTTTGGCAACCCCATTCAATATAAGTGTTATTCGCCAGTTCCTGCTTTAGGCAACATCAAGAGGAAACCAACCTTAGAGATAGAACGTAGAACTAATGTATTGTGTCAAGTTTCAAGAAGCTAGCACAAACCGTGTTTGATTTAGGGTTCGAACGCATCTGTCAATATATAAGAAAACAGAGTGAAACCTAAAAATTCACACTGTTACTGCAAACGAATGCTTCAAACTAGGAGAACGAAACTTGGGCATCCAAGTTTGACTGGTGTACTGCTCATTACTTGAAAGTATCATGAAGGTCGGAAGCAAAAATTTATGTTGAGATTATAGGAAACTCTAGTGTTTTGGCAGCCTAACAACGCCTTTCATTGAATGTGTCATGCACCAGTATCTGCTTAAGGCTACATCAACAAGAAACAAACCTTAGAGATAGAACGTAGAACTACTGTATTGTGTCAAGTTTCAAGAAGCTAGCACAAACCGTGTTTGATTTAGAGTTCTAACTGCATGTGTCAATATACGACAAAACAGAGTGAAACCTAAAAATTCAAACTGTTACTGCAAACGAATGCTTCAACGTAAAAGAATGAAACTTGAGCATCCAACTGGGATTGGTGTACTGATCATTACTTGAAAGTATCATGAAGATTGGATGAAAAAATATATGTTGAGATTTCAGGAGACTCTAGTGTTTTGGAAGTTTGGCAACCCCTTTCAATATAAGTGTTATTCGCCAGTCCCTGCTTTAGGCAACATCAAAAGGAAACAAACCTTGGAGATAGAACGTAGAACTAATGTATTGTGTCAAGTTTCAAGAAGCTAGCACAATCCGTGTTTGATTTAGAGTTTGAACGCATCTGTCAATATAGTAGTAAACAGAGTGAAACCTAAAAATTCAAACTGTTACTGCAAGCGAATGCTTCAACCTAGGAGAACGAAAGTTGGGCATCCAAGTTTAATTGGTGTACTGCTCATTACTTGAAAGTATCATGAAGGTCGGAAGGAAAAATTTATGTTGAGATTTCCGGAGACTCTAGTCTTTTGGCAGCCTAACAACGCCTTTCATTGAATGTGTCATTCACCAGTATCTGCTTAAGGCTACATCAAGAGGAAACAAAACTTAGAGATAGAACGTAGAACTACTGTAATGTGTCAAGTTTCAAGAAGCTAGCACAAAACGTGTTTGATTTAGAGTTCTAACTGCATCTGTCAATATAGGAGAAAACAGAGTGAAACCTAAAAATTCAAACTGTTACTGCAAACGAATGCTTCAACGTAAAAGAATGAAACTTGAGCATCCAAGTGGGATTGGTGTACTGATCATTACTTGAAAGTATCATGAAGATTGGATGAAAATATATATGTTGAGATTTCAGGAGAATATAGTGTTTTGGAAGTTTGGCAACCCCTTTCCATGTAAGTGTTATTCGCCAGTCCCTGCTTTAGGCAACATCAAGAGGAAACAAACCTTAGAGATAGAACGTAGAACTAATGTATTGTGTCAAGTTTCAAGAAGCTAGCACAATCCGTGTTTGATTTAGAGTTCGAACGCATCTGTCAATATAGTAGAAAACAGAGTGAAACCTAAAAATTCAAACTGTTACTGCAAGCGAATGCTTCAAACTAGGAGAACGAAACTTGGGCATCCAAGTTTGATTGGTGTACTGCTCATTACTAGAAAGTGTCAAGAAGGTCGGAAGCAAAAATTTATGTTGAGATTTCCGGAGACTCTAGTGTTTTGGCAGCCTAACATCGCCTTTCATTGAATGTGTCATTCACCAGTATCTGCTTAAGGCTACATCAAGAGGAAACAAACCTTAGAGATAGAACGTAGAACTACTGTATTGTGTCAAGATTCAAGAAGCTAGCACAAACCGTGTTTGATTTAGAGTTCTAACTGCATCTGTCAATATAGGAGAAAACAGAGTGAAACCTAAAAATTCAAACTGTTACTGCAAACGAATGCTTCAAAGTAAAAGAATGAAACTTGAGCATCCAAGTGGGATTGGTGTACTGATCATTACTTGAAATTATCATGAAGATTGGATGAAAAAATATATGATGAGATTTCAGGAGACCATTGTCTTTTGGAAGTTTGGCAACCCCTTTCAATATAAGTGTTTTTCGCCAGTACCTGCTTTAGGCTACATCAAGAGGAAACAAACCTTAGAGATAGAACGTAGAACTAATGTATTGTGTCAAGTTTCAAGAAGCTAGCACAAACCGTGATTGATTTAGAGTTTGAACGGCATCTGTCAATATAGGAGAAAACAGAGTGAAACCTAAAAATTCAAACTGTTACTGCAAACGAATGCTTCAACGTAAAACACGAAACTTGAGCATCCAAGTGGGATTGGTGTACTGATCATTACTTGAAAGTATCATGAAGATTGGATGAAAAAATATATGTTGAGATTTCCGGAGACTCTAGTGTTTTGGAAGTTTGGCAACCCCATTCAATATAAGTGTTATTCGCCAGTCCCTGCTTTAGGCAACATCAAGAGGAAACAAACCTTAGAGATAGAACGTAGAACTAATGTATTGTGTCAAGTTTCAAGAAGCTAGCACAAACCGTGTTTGATTTAGAGTTCGAACGCATCTGTCAATATATAAGAAAACAGAGTGAAACCTAAAAATTCACACTGTTACTGCAAACGAATGCTTCAACCTAGGAGAACGAAACTTGGGCATCCAAGTTTGACTGGTGTACTGCTCATTACTTGAAAGTATCATGAAGGTCGGAAGCAAAAATTTATGTTGAGATTTCAGGAAACTCTAATGTTTTGGCAGCCTAACAACGCCTTTCATTGAATGTGTCATGCACCAGTATCTGCTTAAGGCTACATCAACAAGAAATAAACCTTAAAGATAGAACGTAGAACTACTGTATTGTGTCAAGTTTCAAGAATCTAGCACAAACCGTGTTTGATTTAGAGTTCTAACTGCATCTGTCAATATAGGAGAAAACAGAGTGAAACCTAAAAATTCAAACTGTTACTGCAAACGAATGCTTCAACGTAAAAGAACGAAACTTGAGCATCAAAGTGGGATTGGTGTACTGATCATTACTTGAAAGTATCATGAAGATTGGATAAAAAAATATATGTTGAGATTTCAGGAGACTCTAGTGTTTTGGAAGTTTGGCAACCCCTTTCAATATAAGTGTTATTCGCCACTCCCTTCTTTAGGCAACATCAAGAGGAAACAAACCTTAGATATAGAACGTAGAACTAATGTATTGTGTCAAGTTTCAAGAAGCTAGCACAATCCGTGTTTGATTTAGAGTTTAAATGCATCTGTCAATATAGTAGAAAACAGAGTAAAACCTAAAAATTCAAACTGTTACTGCAAGCGAATGCTTCAACCTAGGAAAACGAAAGTTGGGCATCCAAGTTTAATTGGTGTACTGCTCATTACTTGAAAGTATCATGAAGGTCGGAAGCAAAAATTTATGTTGAGATTTCCGGAGACTCTAGTCTTTGGCAGCCTAACAACGCCTTTCATTGAATGTGTCATTCACCAGTATCTGCTTAAGGCTACATCAAGAGGAAACAAACCTTAGAGATAGAACGTAGAACTACTGTAATGTGTCAAGTTTCGAGAAGCTAGCACAAACCGTGTTTGATTTAGAGTTCTAACTGCATCTGTCAATATAGGAGAAAACAGAGTGAAACCTAAAAATTCAAACTGTTACTGCAAACGAATGCTTCAACGTAAAAGAAGGAAACTTGAGCATCCAAGTGGGATTGGTGTACTGATCATTACTTGAAAGTATCATGAAGATTGGATGAAAATATATATGTTGAGATTTCAAGAGAATCTAGTGTTTTGGAAGTTTGGCAAGCCCTTTCCATGTAAGTGTTATTCGCCAGTCCCTGCTTTAGGCAACATCAAGAGGAAACAAACCTTAGAGATAGAACGTAGAACTAATGTATTGTGTCAAGTTTCAAGAAGCTAGCACAAACCGTGTTTGATTTAGAGTTCGAACGCATCTGTCAATATAGTAGAAAACAGAGTGAAACCTAAAAATTCAAACTGTTACTGCAAGCGAATGCTTCAACCTAGGAGAACGAAACTTGGGCATCCAAGTTTGATTGGTGTACTGCTCATTACTAGAAAGTGTCATGAAGGTCGGAAGCAAAAATTTATGTTGAGATTTCCGGAGACTCTAGTGTTTTGGCAGCCTAACATCGCCTTTCATTGAATGTGTCATTCACCAGTATCTGCTTAAGGCTACATCAAGAGGAAACAAACCTTAGAGATAGAACGTAGAACTACTGTATTGTGTCAAGATTCAAGAAGCTAGCACAAACCGTGTTTGATTTAGAGTTCTAACTGCATCTCTCAATATAGTAGAAAACAGAGTGAAACCTAAAAATTCAAACTGTTACTGCAAACGAATGCTTCAAAGTAAAAGAATGAAACTTGAGCATCCAAGTGTGATTGGTGTACTGATCATTACTTGAAATTATCATGAAGATTGGATGAAAAAATATATGTTGAGATTTCAGGAGACCCTTGTCTTTTGGAAGTTTGGAAACCCATTTCAATATAAGTGTTTTTCGCCAGTACCTGCTTTAGGCTACATCAAGAGGAAACAAACCTTAGAAATAGAACGTAGAACTAATGTATTGTGTCAAGTTTCAAGAAGCTAGCACAAACCGTGATTGATTTAGAGTTCGAACGGCATCTGTCAATATAGGAGAAAACAGAGTGAAAGCTAAAAATTCAAACTGTTACTGCAAACGAATGCTTCAACGTAAAACACGAAACTTGAGCATCCAAGTGGGATTGGTGTACTGATCATTACTTGAAAGTATCATGAAGATTGGATGAAAAAATATATGTTGAGATTTCAGGAGACTCTAGTGTTTTGGAAGTTTGGCAACCCCTTTCAATATAAGTGTTATTCGCCAGTACCTGCTTTAGGCTACATCAAGAGGAAACAAAGCTTAGAGATAGAACGTAGAACTAATGTATTGTGTCAAGTTTCAAGAAGCTAGCACAAACCGTGTTTGATTTAGAGTTCGAACGGCATCTGTCAATAAGGAAAAAACAGATTGAAAATTAAAAATTCACACTGTCACTGCAAACGAATGCTTCAACCTAGGAGAACGAAACATGGGCATCCAAGATTGATTGGTGTACTGCTCATTACTTGAAAGTATCATGAAGGTCGGAAGCAAAAATTTATGTTGAGATTTCAGGAGACTCTAGTGTTTTGGCAGCCTAACAACGCCTTTCATTGAATGTGTCATTCACCAGTATCTGCTTAAGGCTACATCAAGAGAAAACAAACCTTAGAGATAGAACGTAGAACTACTGTATTGTGTCAAGTTTCAAGAAGCTAGCACAAACCGTGTTTGATTTAGAGTTCTAACTGCATCTGTCAATATAGGAGAAAACAGAGTGAAACCTAAAAATTCAAACTGTTACTGCAAACGAATGCTTCAACGTAAAAGAATGAAACTTGAGCATCCAAGTGGGCTTGGTGTACTGATCATTACTTGAAAGTATCATGAAGATTGGATGAAAAAATATATGTTGAGATTTCAGGAGAATCTAGTGTTTTCGAAGTTTGGCAACCCCTTTCAATATATGTGTTTTTCGCCAGTACCTGCTTTAGGCTACATCAAGAGGAAACAAACCTTAGAGACAGAACGTAGAACTAATGTATTGTGTCAAGTTTCAAGAAGCTAGCACAAACCGTGATTGATTTAGAGTTCGAACGGCATCTGTCAATATAGGAGAAAACAGAGTGAAACCTAAAAATTCAAACTGTTACTGCAAACGAATGCTTCAACGTAAAAGAACGAAACTTGAGCATCCAATTGGGATTGGTGTACTGATCATTACTTGAAAGTATCATGAAGATTGGATGAAAAAATATATGTTGAGATTTCAGGAGACTCTAGTGTTTTGGAAGTTTGGCAACCCCTTTCAATATAAGTGTTATTCGCCAGTTCATTCTTTAGGCAACATCAAGAGGAAACAAACCTTAGAGAGAGAACGTAGAACTAATGTATTGTGTCAAGTTTCAAGAAGCTAGCACAAACCGTGTTTGATTTAGAGTTCGAACGCATCTGTCAATATAGTAGAAAACAGAGTGAAACCTAAAAATTCAAACTGTTACTGCAAGCGAATGCTTCAACCTAGGAGAACGAAACTTGGGCATCCAAGTTTGATTGGTGTACTGCTCTTTACATGAAAGTATCATGAAGGTCGGAAGCAAAAATTAATGTTGAGATTTCAGGAGATTCTAGTGTTTTGGCAGCGTAACAACGCCTTTCATTGAATGTGTCATTCACCAGTCCCTGCTTTAGGCTACATCAAGAGGAAACAAACCTTAGAGATAGAACGTAGATCTACATTATTGTGTCAAGTTTCAAGAAGCAAGCACAAACCGTGTTTGATTTAGAGTTCCAACTGCATCTGTCAATATAGGAGAAAACAGATTGAAACCTAAAAATTCACACTGTTACTGCAAACGAATGCTTCAACCTAGGAGAACGAAACTTGGGCATCCAAGTTTGATTGTTGTACTGATCATTGCTTGAAAGTATCATGAAGATTGGATGAAAAAATATATGTCGAGATTTCAGGAGATTCTAGTGTTTTGGAAGTTCGGCAACCCCTTTCAATATAAGTGTTATTCGCCAGTCCCTGCTTTAGGCAACATCAAGAGGAAACAAACCTTAGAGATAGAACGTAGAACTAATGTATTGTGTCAAGTTTCAAGAAGCTAGCACAAACCGTGTTTGATTTAGTGTTCGAACGCACCTGTCAATATAGGAGAAAACAGAGTGAAACCTAAAAATTCAAACTGTTACTGCAAACGAATGCTTCAACCTAGGAGAACGAAAGTTGGGCATCCAAGATTGATTGGTGTACTGCTCATTACTTGAAAGTATCATGAAGGTCGGAAGCAAAAATTTATGTTGAGATTTCAGGAGACTCTAGTGTTTTGGCAGCCTAACAATGCCTTACATTGAATGTGTCATTCACCAGTATCTGCTTAAGGCTACATCAAGAGGAAACAATCCTTAGAGATAGAACGTAGAACTACTGTATTGTGTCAAGTTTCAAGAAGCTAGCACAAACCATGTTTGATTTAGAGTTCTAACTGCATCTGTCAATATAGGAGAAAACAGTGAAACCTAAAAATTCACACTGTTACTGCAAACGAATGCTTCAATGTAAAAGAACGAAACTTGAGCATCCAAGTGGGATTGGTGTACTGATCATTACTTGAAAGTATCATGAAGATTGGATGAAAATATATATGTTGAGATTTCAGGAGACTATAGTGTTTTGGAAGTTTGGCAACCCCTTTCAATATAAGTGTTATTAGCCAGTCCCTGCTTTAGGCAACATCAAGAGGAAACAAACCTTAGAGATAGAACGTAGTACTAATGTATTGTGTCAAGTTTCAAGAACCTAGCACAATCCGTGTTTGATTTAGAGTTCGATCGCATCTGTCAATATAGTAGAAAACAGAGTGAAACCTAAAAATTCAAACTGTTTCTGCAAGCGAATGCTTCAACATAGGAGAACGAAACTTGAGCATCCAAGTTTGATTGGTGTACTGCTCATTACTAGAAAGTGTCATGGAGGTCGGAAGCAAAAATTTATGTTGAGATTTCCGGAGACTCTAGTGTTTTGGCAGCCTAACATCGCCTTTCATTGAATGTGTCATTCACCAGTATCTGCTTAAGGCTACATCAAGAGGAAACAAACCTTAGAGATAGAACGTGGAACTACTGTATTGTGTCAAGTTTCAAGAAGCTAGCACAAACCGTGTTTGATTTAGAGTTCTAACTGCATCTGTCAATATAGAAGAAAACAGAGTGAAACCTAAAAATTCAAACTGTTACTGCAAAAGAATGCTTCAACCTAGGAGAACGAAAGTTGGGCATCTAAGATTGATTGGTGTACTGCTCATTACTTGAAAGTATCATGGATGTCGGAAGCAAAAATTTATGTTGAGATTTCAGGAGACTCTAGTGTTTTGGCAGCCTAACAACACCTTACATTGAATGTGTCATTCACCAGTATCTGCTTAAGGCTACATCAAGAGGAAACAAACCTTAGAGAAAGAACGTAGAACTACTGTATTGTGTCAAGTTTCAAGAAGCTAGCACAAACCATGTTTGATTTAGAGTTCTAACTGCATCTGTCAATATAGGAGAAAACAGTGAAACCTAAAAATTCACACTGTTACTGCAAACGAATGCTTCAATGTAAAAGAACGAAACTTGAGCATCCAAGTGGGATTGGTGTACTGATCATTACTTGAAAGTATCATGAAGATTGGATGAAAAAATATACGTTGAGATTTCAGGAGACTCTAGTGTTTTGGAAGTTTGGCAACCCCTTTCAATATAAGTGTTATTTGCCAGTCCCTGCTTTAGGCAACATCAAGAGGAAACAAACCTTAGAGATAGAACGTAGAACTAATGTATTGTGTCAAGTTTCAAGAAGCTAGCACAAACCGTGTTTGATTTAGAGTTCGAACGGCATCTGTCAATAAGGAAAAAACAGATTGAAACACAAAAATTCACACTGTTACTGCAAACGAATGCTTCAACCTAGGAGAACGAAACTTGGGCATCCAAGTTTGATTGGTGTACTGCCGATTACTTGAAAGTATCATGAAGGTCGGAAGCAAAAATTTATGTTGAGATTTCAGGAGACTCTAGTGTTTTGGCAGCCTAACATCGCCTTTCATTGAATGTGTCATTCACCAGTATCTGCTTAAGGCTACATCAAGAGGAAACAAACCTTAGAGATAGATCGTAGAACTACTGTATTGTGTCAAGTTTCAAGAAGCTAGCACAAACCGTGTTTTATTTAGAGTTCTAACTGCATCTGTCAATATAGGAGAAAACAGAGTGAAACCTAAAAATTCAAACTGTTAGTGCAAACGAATGCTTCAACGTAAAAGAATGAACCTTGAGCATCCAAGTGGGCTCGGTGTACTGATCATTACTTGAAAGTATCATGAAGATTGGATGAAAAAATATATGTTGAGATTTCAGGAGACTCTAGTGTTTTGGAAGTTTGGCAACCGCTTTCAATATAAGTGTTTTTCACCAGTACCTGCTTTAGGCTACATCAGGAGGAAACAAACCTTAGAGATACAACGTAGAACTAATGTATTGTGTCAAGTTTCAAGAAGCTAGCACAAACCGTGATTGATTTAGAGTTCGAACGGTATCTGTCAATATAGGAGAAAACAGAGTGAAACCTAAAAATTCAAACTGTTACTGCAAACGAATGCTTCAACGTAAAAGAACGAAACTTGAGCATCCAAGTGGGATTGGTGTACTGATCATTACTTGAAAGTATCATGAAGATTGGATGAAAAAATATATGTTGAGATTTCAGGAGACTCTAGTGTTTTGGAAGTTTGGCAACCCCTTTCAATATAAGTGTTATTCGCCAGTCCCTTCTTTAGGCAACATCAAGAGGAAACAAACCTTAGAGATAGAACGTAGAACTAATTTATTGTGTCAAGTTTCAAGAAGCTAGCACAAACCGTGTTTGATTTAGAGTTCGAACGCATCTGTCAATATAGTAGAAAACAGAGTGAAACCTAAAAATTCAAACTGTTACTGCAAGCGAATGCTTCAACCTAGGAGAACGAAACTTGGGCATCCAAGTTTGATTGGTGTACTGCTCATTACTTGAAAGTATCATGAAGGTCGGAAGCAAAAATTTATGTTGAGATTTCAGGAGACTCTAGTGTTTTGGCAGCGTAACAACGCCTTTCATTGAATGTGTCATTCACCAGTCCCTGCTTTAGGCTATATCAAGAGGAAACAAACCTTAGAGATAGAACGTAGATCTACAATATTGTGTCAAGTTTCAAGAAGCTAGCACAAACCTTGTTTGATTTAGAGTTCCAACTGCATCTGTCAATATAGGAGAAAACAGATTGAAAATTAAAAATTCACACTGTCACTGCAAACGAATGCTTCAACCTAGGAGAACGAAACATGGGCATCCAAGATTGATTGGTGTACTGCTCATTACTTGAAAGTATCATGAAGGTCGGAAGCAAAAATTTATGTTGAGATTTCAGGAGACTCTAGTGTTTTGGCAGCCTAACAACGCCTTTCATTGAATGTGTCATTCACCAGTATCTGCTTAAGGCTACATCAAGAGAAAACAAACCTTAGAGATAGAACGTAGAACTACTGTATTGTGTCAAGTTTCAAGAAGCTAGCACAAACCGTGTTTGATTTAGAGTTCTAACTGCATCTGTCAATATAGGAGAAAACAGAGTGAAACCTAAAAATTCACACTGTTACTGCAAACGAATGCTTCAACGTAAAAGAATGAAACTTGAGCATCCAAGTGGGATTGGTGTACTGATCATTACTTGAAAGTATCATGAAGATTAGAAGAAAAAATATATGTTGAGATTTCAGGAGACTCTAGTGTTTTGGAAGTTTGGCAACCCCTTTCAATATAAGTGTTATTCGCCAGTCCCTGCTTTAGGCAACATTAAGAGGAAACAAACCTTAGCGATAGAACGTAGAACTAATGTAGTGTGTCAAGTTTCAAGAAGCTAGAAAAAACCGTGTTTGATTTAGAGTTCTAACTGCATCTCTCAATATAGTAGAAAACAGAGTGAAACCTAAAAATTCAAACTGTTACTGCAAACGAATGCTTCAAAGTAAAAGAATGAAACTTGAGCATCCAAGTGTGATTGGTGTACTGATCATTACTTGAAATTATCATGAAGATTGGATGAAAAAATATATGTTGAGATTTCAGGAGACCCTTGTCTTTTGGAAGTTTGGAAACCCATTTCAATATAAGTGTTTTTCGCCAGTACCTGCTTTAGGCTACATCAAGAGGAAACAAACCTTAGAAATAGAACGTAGAACTAATGTATTGTGTCAAGTTTCAAGAAGCTAGCACAAACCGTGATTGATTTAGAGTTCGAACGGCATCTGTCAATATAGGAGAAAACAGAGTGAAACCTAAAATTCAAACTGTTACTGCAAACGAATGCTTCAACGTAAAACACGAAACTTGAGCATCCAAGTGGGATTGGTGTACTGATCATTACTTGAAAGTATCATGAAGATTGGATGAAAAAATATATGTTGAGATTTCAGGAGACTCTAGTGTTTTGGAAGTTTGGCAACCCCTTTCAATATAAGTGTTATTCGCCAGTACCTGCTTTAGGCTACATCAAGAGGAAACAAAGCTTAGAGATAGAACGTAGAACTAATGTATTGTGTCAAGTTTCAAGAAGCTAGCACAAACCGTGTTTGATTTAGAGTTCGAACGGCATCTGTCAATAAGGAAAAAACAGATTGAAAATTAAAAATTCACACTGTCACTGCAAACGAATGCTTCAACCTAGGAGAACGAAACATGGGCATCCAAGATTGATTGGTGTACTGCTCATTACTTGAAAGTATCATGAAGGTCGGAAGCAAAAATTTATGTTGAGATTTCAGGAGACTCTAGTGTTTTGGCAGCCTAACAACGCCTTTCATTGAATGTGTCATTCACCAGTATCTGCTTAAGGCTACATCAAGAGAAAACAAACCTTAGAGATAGAACGTAGAACTACTGTATTGTGTCAAGTTTCAAGAAGCTAGCACAAACCGTGTTTGATTTAGAGTTCTAACTGCATCTGTCAATATAGGAGAAAACAGAGTGAAACCTAAAAATTCAAACTGTTACTGCAAACGAATGCTTCAACGTAAAAGAATGAAACTTGAGCATCCAAGTGGGCTTGGTGTACTGATCATTACTTGAAAGTATCATGAAGATTGGATGAAAAAATATATGTTGAGATTTCAGGAGAATCTAGTGTTTTCGAAGTTTGGCAACCCCTTTCAATATATGTGTTTTTCGCCAGTACCTGCTTTAGGCTACATCAAGAGGAAACAAACCTTAGAGACAGAACGTAGAACTAATGTATTGTGTCAAGTTTCAAGAAGCTAGCACAAACCGTGATTGATTTAGAGTTCGAACGGCATCTGTCAATATAGGAGAAAACAGAGTGAAACCTAAAAATTCAAACTGTTACTGCAAACGAATGCTTCAACGTAAAAGAACGAAACTTGAGCATCCAATTGGGATTGGTGTACTGATCATTACTTGAAAGTATCATGAAGATTGGATGAAAAAATATATGTTGAGATTTCAGGAGACTCTAGTGTTTTGGAAGTTTGGCAACCCCTTTCAATATAAGTGTTATTCGCCAGTTCATTCTTTAGGCAACATCAAGAGGAAACAAACCTTAGAGAGAGAACGTAGAACTAATGTATTGTGTCAAGTTTCAAGAAGCTAGCACAAACCGTGTTTGATTTAGAGTTCGAACGCATCTGTCAATATAGTAGAAAACAGAGTGAAACCTAAAAATTCAAACTGTTACTGCAAGCGAATGCTTCAACCTAGGAGAACGAAACTTGGGCATCCAAGTTTGATTGGTGTACTGCTCTTTACATGAAAGTATCATGAAGGTCGGAAGCAAAAATTAATGTTGAGATTTCAGGAGATTCTAGTGTTTTGGCAGCGTAACAACGCCTTTCATTGAATGTGTCATTCACCAGTCCCTGCTTTAGGCTACATCAAGAGGAAACAAACCTTAGAGATAGAACGTAGATCTACATTATTGTGTCAAGTTTCAAGAAGCAAGCACAAACCGTGTTTGATTTAGAGTTCCAACTGCATCTGTCAATATAGGAGAAAACAGATTGAAACCTAAAAATTCACACTGTTACTGCAAACGAATGCTTCAACCTAGGAGAACGAAACTTGGGCATCCAAGTTTGATTGTTGTACTGATCATTGCTTGAAAGTATCATGAAGATTGGATGAAAAAATATATGTCGAGATTTCAGGAGATTCTAGTGTTTTGGAAGTTCGGCAACCCCTTTCAATATAAGTGTTATTCGCCAGTCCCTGCTTTAGGCAACATCAAGAGGAAACAAACCTTAGAGATAGAACGTAGAACTAATGTATTGTGTCAAGTTTCAAGAAGCTAGCACAAACCGTGTTTGATTTAGTGTTCGAACGCACCTGTCAATATAGGAGAAAACAGAGTGAAACCTAAAAATTCAAACTGTTACTGCAAACGAATGCTTCAACCTAGGAGAACGAAAGTTGGGCATCCAAGATTGATTGGTGTACTGCTCATTACTTGAAAGTATCATGAAGGTCGGAAGCAAAAATTTATGTTGAGATTTCAGGAGACTCTAGTGTTTTGGCAGCCTAACAATGCCTTACATTGAATGTGTCATTCACCAGTATCTGCTTAAGGCTACATCAAGAGGAAACAATCCTTAGAGATAGAACGTAGAACTACTGTATTGTGTCAAGTTTCAAGAAGCTAGCACAAACCATGTTTGATTTAGAGTTCTAACTGCATCTGTCAATATAGGAGAAAACAGTGAAACCTAAAAATTCACACTGTTACTGCAAACGAATGCTTCAATGTAAAAGAACGAAACTTGAGCATCCAAGTGGGATTGGTGTACTGATCATTACTTGAAAGTATCATGAAGATTGGATGAAAATATATATGTTGAGATTTCAGGAGACTATAGTGTTTTGGAAGTTTGGCAACCCCTTTCAATATAAGTGTTATTAGCCAGTCCCTGCTTTAGGCAACATCAAGAGGAAACAAACCTTAGAGATAGAACGTAGTACTAATGTATTGTGTCAAGTTTCAAGAACCTAGCACAATCCGTGTTTGATTTAGAGTTCGATCGCATCTGTCAATATAGTAGAAAACAGAGTGAAACCTAAAAATTCAAACTGTTTCTGCAAGCGAATGCTTCAACATAGGAGAACGAAACTTGAGCATCCAAGTTTGATTGGTGTACTGCTCATTACTAGAAAGTGTCATGGAGGTCGGAAGCAAAAATTTATGTTGAGATTTCCGGAGACTCTAGTGTTTTGGCAGCCTAACATCGCCTTTCATTGAATGTGTCATTCACCAGTATCTGCTTAAGGCTACATCAAGAGGAAACAAACCTTAGAGATAGAACGTGGAACTACTGTATTGTGTCAAGTTTCAAGAAGCTAGCACAAACCGTGTTTGATTTAGAGTTCTAACTGCATCTGTCAATATAGAAGAAAACAGAGTGAAACCTAAAAATTCAAACTGTTACTGCAAAAGAATGCTTCAACCTAGGAGAACGAAAGTTGGGCATCTAAGATTGATTGGTGTACTGCTCATTACTTGAAAGTATCATGGATGTCGGAAGCAAAAATTTATGTTGAGATTTCAGGAGACTCTAGTGTTTTGGCAGCCTAACAACACCTTACATTGAATGTGTCATTCACCAGTATCTGCTTAAGGCTACATCAAGAGGAAACAAACCTTAGAGAAAGAACGTAGAACTACTGTATTGTGTCAAGTTTCAAGAAGCTAGCACAAACCATGTTTGATTTAGAGTTCTAACTGCATCTGTCAATATAGGAGAAAACAGTGAAACCTAAAAATTCACACTGTTACTGCAAACGAATGCTTCAATGTAAAAGAACGAAACTTGAGCATCCAAGTGGGATTGGTGTACTGATCATTACTTGAAAGTATCATGAAGATTGGATGAAAAAATATACGTTGAGATTTCAGGAGACTCTAGTGTTTTGGAAGTTTGGCAACCCCTTTCAATATAAGTGTTATTTGCCAGTCCCTGCTTTAGGCAACATCAAGAGGAAACAAACCTTAGAGATAGAACGTAGAACTAATGTATTGTGTCAAGTTTCAAGAAGCTAGCACAAACCGTGTTTGATTTAGAGTTCGAACGGCATCTGTCAATAAGGAAAAAACAGATTGAAACACAAAAATTCACACTGTTACTGCAAACGAATGCTTCAACCTAGGAGAACGAAACTTGGGCATCCAAGTTTGATTGGTGTACTGCCGATTACTTGAAAGTATCATGAAGGTCGGAAGCAAAAATTTATGTTGAGATTTCAGGAGACTCTAGTGTTTTGGCAGCCTAACATCGCCTTTCATTGAATGTGTCATTCACCAGTATCTGCTTAAGGCTACATCAAGAGGAAACAAACCTTAGAGATAGATCGTAGAACTACTGTATTGTGTCAAGTTTCAAGAAGCTAGCACAAACCGTGTTTTATTTAGAGTTCTAACTGCATCTGTCAATATAGGAGAAAACAGAGTGAAACCTAAAAATTCAAACTGTTAGTGCAAACGAATGCTTCAACGTAAAAGAATGAACCTTGAGCATCCAAGTGGGCTCGGTGTACTGATCATTACTTGAAAGTATCATGAAGATTGGATGAAAAAATATATGTTGAGATTTCAGGAGACTCTAGTGTTTTGGAAGTTTGGCAACCGCTTTCAATATAAGTGTTTTTCACCAGTACCTGCTTTAGGCTACATCAGGAGGAAACAAACCTTAGAGATACAACGTAGAACTAATGTATTGTGTCAAGTTTCAAGAAGCTAGCACAAACCGTGATTGATTTAGAGTTCGAACGGTATCTGTCAATATAGGAGAAAACAGAGTGAAACCTAAAAATTCAAACTGTTACTGCAAACGAATGCTTCAACGTAAAAGAACGAAACTTGAGCATCCAAGTGGGATTGGTGTACTGATCATTACTTGAAAGTATCATGAAGATTGGATGAAAAAATATATGTTGAGATTTCAGGAGACTCTAGTGTTTTGGAAGTTTGGCAACCCCTTTCAATATAAGTGTTATTCGCCAGTCCCTTCTTTAGGCAACATCAAGAGGAAACAAACCTTAGAGATAGAACGTAGAACTAATTTATTGTGTCAAGTTTCAAGAAGCTAGCACAAACCGTGTTTGATTTAGAGTTCGAACGCATCTGTCAATATAGTAGAAAACAGAGTGAAACCTAAAAATTCAAACTGTTACTGCAAGCGAATGCTTCAACCTAGGAGAACGAAACTTGGGCATCCAAGTTTGATTGGTGTACTGCTCATTACTTGAAAGTATCATGAAGGTCGGAAGCAAAAATTTATGTTGAGATTTCAGGAGACTCTAGTGTTTTGGCAGCGTAACAACGCCTTTCATTGAATGTGTCATTCACCAGTCCCTGCTTTAGGCTATATCAAGAGGAAACAAACCTTAGAGATAGAACGTAGAACTACTGTATTGTGTCAAGTTTCAAGAAGCTAGCACAAACCGTGTTTGATTTAGAGTTCTAACTGCATCTGTCAATATAGGAGAAAACAGAGTGAAACCTAAAAATTCACACTGTTACTGCAAACGAATGCTTCAACGTAAAAGAATGAAACTTGAGCATCCAAGTGGGATTGGTGTACTGATCATTACTTGAAAGTATCATGAAGATTAGAAGAAAAAATATATGTTGAGATTTCAGGAGACTCTAGTGTTTTGGAAGTTTGGCAACCCCTTTCAATATAAGTGTTATTCGCCAGTCCCTGCTTTAGGCAACATTAAGAGGAAACAAACCTTAGCGATAGAACGTAGAACTAATGTAGTGTGTCAAGTTTCAAGAAGCTAGAAAAAACCGTGTTTGATTTAGAGTTCGAACGCATCTGTCAATATAGGAGAAAACAGAGTGAAACCTAAAAATTCAAACTGTTACTGCAAACGAATGCTTCAACGTAAAAGAACGAAACTTGAGCATCCAATTGGGATTGGTGTACTGATCATTACTTGAAAGTATCATGAAGATTGGATGAAAAAATATATGTTGAGATTTCAGGAGACTCTAGTGTTTTGGAAGTTTGGCAACCCCTTTCAATATAAGTGTTATTCGCCAGTTCATTCTTTAGGCAACATCAAGAGGAAACAAACCTTAGAGAGAGAACGTAGAACTAATGTATTGTGTCAAGTTTCAAGAAGCTAGCACAAACCGTGTTTGATTTAGAGTTCGAACGCATCTGTCAATATAGTAGAAAACAGAGTGAAACCTAAAAATTCAAACTGTTACTGCAAGCGAATGCTTCAACCTAGGAGAACGAAACTTGGGCATCCAAGTTTGATTGGTGTACTGCTCTTTACATGAAAGTATCATGAAGGTCGGAAGCAAAAATTAATGTTGAGATTTCAGGAGATTCTAGTGTTTTGGCAGCGTAACAACGCCTTTCATTGAATGTGTCATTCACCAGTCCCTGCTTTAGGCTACATCAAGAGGAAACAAACCTTAGAGATAGAACGTAGATCTACATTATTGTGTCAAGTTTCAAGAAGCAAGCACAAACCGTGTTTGATTTAGAGTTCCAACTGCATCTGTCAATATAGGAGAAAACAGATTGAAACCTAAAAATTCACACTGTTACTGCAAACGAATGCTTCAACCTAGGAGAACGAAATTTGGGCATCCAAGTTTGATTGTTGTACTGATCATTGCTTGAAAGTATCATGAAGATTGGATGAAAAAATATATGTCGAGATTTCAGGAGATTCTAGTGTTTTGGAAGTTCGGCAACCCCTTTCAATATAAGTGTTATTCGCCAGTCCCTGCTTTAGGCAACATCAAGAGGAAACAAACCTTAGAGATAGAACGTAGAACTAATGTATTGTGTCAAGTTTCAAGAAGCTAGCACAAACCGTGTTTGATTTAGTGTTCGAACGCACCTGTCAATATAGGAGAAAACAGAGTGAAACCTAAAAATTCAAACTGTTACTGCAAACGAATGCTTCAACCTAGGAGAACGAAAGTTGGGCATCCAAGATTGATTGGTGTACTGCTCATTACTTGAAAGTATCATGAAGGTCGGAAGCAAAAATTTATGTTGAGATTTCAGGAGACTCTAGTGTTTTGGCAGCCTAACATCGCCTTTCATTGAATGTGTCATTCACCAGTATCTGCTTAAGGCTACATCAAGAGGAAACAAACCTTAGAGATAGATCGTAGAACTACTGTATTGTGTCAAGTTTCAAGAAGCTAGCACAAACCGTTTTTGATTTAGAGTTCTAACTGCATCTGTCAATATAGGAGAAAACAGAGTGAAACCTAAAAATTCAAACTGTTAGTGCAAACGAATGCTTCAACGTAAAAGAATGAACCTTGAGCATCCAAGTGGGCTCGGTGTACTGATCATTACTTGAAAGTATCATGAAGATTGGATGAAAAAATATATGTTGAGATTTCAGGAGACTCTAGTGTTTTGGAAGTTTGGCAACCCCTTTCAATATAAGTGTTTTTCACCAGTACCTGCTTTAGGCTACATCAGGAGGAAACAAACCTTAGAGATACAACGTAGAACTAATGTATTGTGTCAAGTTTCAAGAAGCTAGCACAAACCGTGATTGATTTAGAGTTCGAACGGTATCTGTCAATATAGGAGAAAACAGAGTGAAACCTAAAAATTCAAACTGTTACTGCAAACGAATGCTTCAACGTAAAAGAACGAAACTTGAGCATCCAAGTGGGATTGGTGTACTGATCATTACTTGAAAGTATCATGAAGATTGGATGAAAAAATATATGTTGAGATTTCAGGAGACTCTAGTGTTTTGGAAGTTTGGCAACCCCTTTCAATATAAGTGTTATTCGCCAGTCCCTTCTTTAGGCAACATCAAGAGGAAACAAACCTTAGAGATAGAACGTAGAACTAATTTATTGTGTCAAGTTTCAAGAAGCTAGCACAAACCGTGTTTGATTTAGAGTTCGAACGCATCTGTCAATATAGTAGAAAACAGAGTGAAACCTAAAAATTCAAATTGTTACTGCAAGCGAATGCTTCAACCTAGGAGAACGAAACTTGGGCATCCAAGTTTGATTGGTGTACTGCTCATTACTTGAAAGTATCATGAAGGTCGGAAGCAAAAATTTATGTTGAGATTTCAGGAGACTCTAGTGTTTTGGCAGCGTAACAACGCCTTTCATTGAATGTGTCATTCACCAGTCCCTGCTGTAGGCTATATCAAGAGGAAACAAACCTTAGAGATAGAACGTAGATCTACAATATTGTGTCAAGTTTCAAGAAGCTAGCACAAACCTTGTTTGATTTAGAGTTCCAACTGCATCTGTCAATATAGGAGAAAACAGATTGAAAATTAAAAATTCACACTGTCACTGCAAACGAATGCTTCAACCTAGGAGAACGAAACATGGGCATCCAAGATTGATTGGTGTACTGCTCATTACTTGAAAGTATCATGAAGGTCGGAAGCAAAAATTTATGTTGAGATTTCAGGAGACTCTAGTGTTTTGGCAGCCTAACAACGCCTTTCATTGAATGTGTCATTCACCAGTATATGCTTAAGGCTACATCAAGAGAAAACAAACCTTAGAGATAGAACGTAGAACTACTGTATTGTGTCAAGTTTCAAGAAGCTAGCACAAACCGTGTTTGATTTAGAGTTCTAACTGCATCTGTCAATATAGGAGAAAACAGAGTGAAACCTAAAAATTCACACTGTTACTGCAAACGAATGCTTCAACGTAAAAGAATGAAACTTGAGCATCCAAGTGGGATTGGTGTACTGATCATTACTTGAAAGTATCATGAAGATTAGAAGAAAAAATATATGTTGAGATTTCAGGAGACTCTAGTGTTTTGGAAGTTTGGCAACCCCTTTCAATATAAGTGTTATTCGCCAGTCCCTGCTTTAGGCAACATTAAGAGGAAACAAACCTTAGCGATAGAACGTAGAACTAATGTAGTGTGTCAAGTTTCAAGAAGCTAGAAAAAACCGTGTTTGATTTAGAGTTCGAACGCATCTGTCAATATAGGAGAAAACAGAGTGAAACCTAAAAATTCAAACTGTTACTGCAAACGAATGCTTCAACGTAAAAGAACGAAACTTGAGCATCCAATTGGGATTGGTGTACTGATCATTACTTGAAAGTATCATGAAGATTGGATGAAAAAATATATGTTGAGATTTCAGGAGACTCTAGTGTTTTGGAAGTTTGGCAACCCCTTTCAATATAAGTGTTATTCGCCAGTCCCTGCTTTAGGCAACATCAAGAGGAAACAAACCTTAGAGAGAGAACGTAGAACTAATGTATTGTGTCAAGTTTCAAGAAGCTAGCACAAACCGTGTTTGATTTAGAGTTGGAACGCATCTGTCAATATAGTAGAAAACAGAGTGAAACCTAAAAATTCAAACTGTTACTGCAAGCGAATGCTTCAACCTAGGAGAACGAAACTTGGGCATCCAAGTTTGATTGGTGTACTGCTCTTTACATGAAAGTATCATGAAGGTCGGAAGCAAAAATTAATGTTGAGATTTCAGGAGATTCTAGTGTTTTGGCAGCGTAACAACGCCTTTCATTGAATGTGTCATTCACCAGTCCCTGCTTTAGGCTACATCAAGAGGAAACAAACCTTAGAGATAGAACGTAGATCTACATTATTGTGTCAAGTTTCAAGAAGCAAGCACAAACCGTGTTTGATTTAGAGTTCCAACTGCATCTGTCAATATAGGAGAAAACAGATTGAAACCTAAAAATTCACACTGTTACTGCAAACGAATGCTTCAACCTAGGAGAACGAAACTTGGGCATCCAAGTTTGATTGTTGTACTGATCATTGCTTGAAAGTATCATGAAGATTGGATGAAAAAATATATGTCGAGATTTCAGGAGATTCTAGTGTTTTGGAAGTTCGGCAACCCCTTTCAATATAAGTGTTATTCGCCAGTCCCTGCTTTAGGCAACATCAAGAGGAAACAAACCTTAGAGATAGAACGTAGAACTAATGTATTGTGTCAAGTTTCAAGAAGCTAGCACAAACCGTGTTTGATTTAGTGTTCGAACGCACCTGTCAATATAGGAGAAAACAGAGTGAAACCTAAAAATTCAAACTGTTACTGCAAACGAATGCTTCAACCTAGGAGAACGAAAGTTGGGCATCCAAGATTGATTGGTGTACTGCTCATTACTTGAAAGTATCATGAAGGTCGGAAGCAAAAATTTATGTTGAGATTTCAGGAGACTCTAGTGTTTTGGCAGCCTAACAATGCCTTACATTGAATGTGTCATTCACCAGTATCTGCTTAAGGCTACATCAAAAGGAAACAATCCTTAGAGATAGAACGTAGAACTACTGTATTGTGTCAAGTTTCAAGAAGCTAGCACAAACCATGTTTGATTTAGAGTTCTAACTGCATCTGTCAATATAGGAGAAAACAGTGAAACCTAAAAATTCACACTGTTACTGCAAACGAATGCTTCAATGTAAAAGAACGAAACTTGAGCATCCAAGTGGGATTGGTGTACTGATCATTACTTGAAAGTATCATGAAGATTGGATGAAAATATATATGTTGAGATTTCAGGAGACTATAGTGTTTTGGAAGTTTGGCAACCCCTTTCAATATAAGTGTTATTCGCCAGTCCCTGCTTTAGGCAACATCAAGAGGAAACAAACCTTAGAGATAGAACGTAGTACTAATGTATTGTGTCAAGTTTCAAGAACCTAGCACAATCCGTGTTTGATTTAGAGTTCGATCGCATCTGTCAATATAGTAGAAAACAGAGTGAAACCTAAAAATTCAAACTGTTTCTGCAAGCGAATGCTTCAACATAGGAGAACGAAACTTGAGCATCCAAGTTTGATTGGTGTACTGCTCATTACTAGAAAGTGTCATGGAGGTCGGAAGCAAAAATTTATGTTGAGATTTCCGGAGACTCTAGTGTTTTGGCAGCCTAACATCGCCTTTCATTGAATGTGTCATTCACCAGTATCTGCTTAAGGCTACATCAAGAGGAAACAAACCTTAGAGATAGAACGTGGAACTACTGTATTGTGTCAAGTTTCAAGAAGCTAGCACAAACCGTGTTTGATTTAGAGTTCTAACTGCATCTGTCAATATAGAAGAAAACAGAGTGAAACCTAAAAATTCAAACTGTTACTGCAAAAGAATGCTTCAACCTAGGAGAACGAAAGTTGGGCATCTAAGATTGATTGGTGTACTGCTCATTACTTGAAAGTATCATGGATGTCGGAAGCAAAAATTTATGTTGAGATTTCAGGAGACTCTAGTGTTTTGGCAGCCTAACAACACCTTACATTGAATGTGTCATTCACCAGTATCTGCTTAAGGCTACATCAAGAGGAAACAAACCTTAGAGAAAGAACGTAGAACTACTGTATTGTGTCAAGTTTCAAGAAGCTAGCACAAACCATGTTTGATTTAGAGTTCTAACTGCATCTGTCAATATAGGAGAAAACAGTGAAACCTAAAAATTCACACTGTTACTGCAAACGAATGCTTCAATGTAAAAGAACGAAACTTGAGCATCCAAGTGGGATTGGTGTACTGATCATTACTTGAAAGTAT
>NW_027513413.1:0-200174 GCF_048772815.1 Callospermophilus lateralis
ATACTGTGAATAAATAACATAACTGGTTCCAACATTAAATAATGCATTGAACGGAAATGTGAAAATATACAGAAAATCTTTTATTGATATACATACATTTATTCCAACCAGCTATACATCTAATGGTAATATTAATGTTATGGTTTATCTTGAAGAGTGTGTGAGTTTAGCTTCGAAATTGATTATGGAAATCGAAAATGATGTGTTTGGAAAGAAGTCTCATGAAAAGACCAGTCAAGTAACACGGAGGAATACATGTGTTATGAAGCAGGAAGTGACTGAAAGTGAAACAAATTCCTATAAATTTGTGAACTTGTGGATGAAATATATATCTTATGATGTGCAAAAACTGAAGAAATAGTAATGTACCAGTGTTGAATTATAATGAACGTCAAAACAGAAATCATGTCCTATAGGAATCTACTTGCATTGATGTTAAACTGGGTCATTTACTCTAGAAATATTAGGATTTGTAAGCACCATTTATTGAAGTTACTTTTCAGAACTGGGAAACAAATATGTATTTCAGGTGGATGAGTATTTCTGAGAATAATCTTGTGAAAAGTTGATTATAAATCCACATACATGAACATAAATGAATTTACGGAGTTATATAAGACACATATATTTCATATTTTATAAAATGTGAAGAGTGTGAATATATATATATATATATATATATATATATGTATATATATATATTTATATATGTATTTATATATATATATATATATTTATATATATTAAAAAACCACAAAAATACATTAAAAAGTATCAATATCTATATGCCAATCGTAATTCATCATGTAATAGAAATCATCCACAGATGCAAAATTATTTATTTTATTAAACATGGATTTATATATAACATTGTTCTAATAGGAAGCTCACCCATTGTTTGAATTTTCAGTTCCAACAGCATTTAGGAGGAGAGATCTCTTCTCACAATTTGTTTCTGCCAAGTCAGCCAACTCATAAAAATGTACGTGTGATACCAGGTAGAATTCTATATGTGCATATAAAAATACATGTGCTGAGTAGGCTACAGAGAATGGGAGACAGGAATTCACATATTTGTTAACTTTAAAAACACATGGAGGACTATTTCAATTAAAAATTGACTAGATTTATAAAACCTACCCTTTATCGTGCAAGAGGGAAGTCCTACTATACACCATGCCTTCTCTGAAATGCTTGCATATTCATTCTGCTTGGGTATTTTTCTCCATCATATTAGGATTAGTAGTCATATTATAGTAGGGTATGAGTTAATGTCAGGGATTCAGTATTTCGAATGGAAAATAAGAAGAAGAATCCAATGTTTATCAAATATGTGCTTCACAAAAAATTTTTCTACTCTCATCCAGAACAATGCCTTGACATTACCTTCGCCCCAAGTAAGACACAATTAGAGGAGAAGAGTTAGAAAATCTTTAAATACATATCTGAAATAGAAAATGCTCAGGAGTTCACAACCTTGGAGATGATAGAACAGTTTCCAAAAATAAGGGACAGTGTAAAAACTCCACAAACATGGAGATTTGCCTGCCTAAAGACGTCTGGAGAAACTGCCTTTAGGTTGGGGACTTGAAATACATGTAGTTGTCAGGAGCTTTAGGTTCCTTTCTAGTGAGACCATCAAAGATGGGTCTTCATCTCTGTGATTTGGAGGACATGGTTATAATTTCCCAATGAACATTAAGCAGCAGTGCTGAATTCTCTTTGTAGTGAGAGCATCAAAGGTGGGTCTGCATCTATGTGACCTGGAGGACATGGATTCTTATTTTACAATGAAAATGAGGCAGCAGTGCTGAACTCCCCCTTTGTATGTAATCTGTGGCCACTGGGGGCTAAGTGTCTCCCCACGTGGACTGTGAAGCCATTTCATCATCCTCCACTTTTCACAGTGTTTCTTGCTGCTGCACTCGGAGTTTGGTACTTGCTTCAGGAAATACAATGCGTTCAACTGGGACACCATGCTGGAGGAAGTTCTGTCAAATGTGGTGGGTCAGGGTCTGCAGGATAATGCACCAACAGGGCTTGTATACCACATAGGTTGCCCCCTTGACCAAAGCAACCTGATTCTGAACATTGCCCTGAAACCTCTCCATATAACAAGATGTCTGTACATATAAGGGCCTGCTAGCTGCACCATGTCAGTCACAGCGATTTGGAAGCCAATAGCAGATCCACATGACCCCACAACAGACGTTTTATTACACACTTGCTCACCACTGCTCTAGTCCCACTACTAAGAAGGCACCAACTTAATGGCATCTCTGTTCTCCACAATTTTCATGAAATCCAGTCAATCAATGCACTGTCTGGTACAGTCATGATCAGCAACAGGACATCCAAAGGTTCTCCAGTGCCATCTGGTCATTGGAATTTCAAAAATTTTATGGTATTTATCTAGTCAATTTTCAAGGATGAAGTTGGAGGCACTGTGGGTTTCAATTCATTCAGGAATCATTCAATGGTGAGGAAGCTGATTTCAATGAAAGTTTTGGAGAACTCTCACAGGCAAGTCCTCCCAAAGAGTGGCCAAAAGGTCACAAGAATCCAGGCCCACTGAGGTCTACAATTGAGGTCCATGTGTGTTTTGACTAGTAAATATGGCTTCAAAGTCTTTCAGAATAAAATTATGTGATATCTTGGCTGAGATTCCAAGTGCTCTGTGGAAAGCCACCCTGGGCCTAGTTCCCAGATTCCAAGGGCGAATCTCATGTGTGGCCTCCGAAAATCCCAACACAATTCATGGCAATACTTCTTTGATGTCTGATCCAGAACTCAGTCTTTCAGGGGAATGACACCAGAGTTCAAGCCCAGGTGGATCCAGTCATCTCTTCCAACTGCCACACGAATGACCACAATTTAAACCAAAATACTTCCACATGGCCCTCATCTTATTAAATATAGACACTCATCATAACCTGTGGCTGGAGGTTTCAAAGCGGGACACATCCCAAAAGAGTGTCCAAAAACATCTCCCTTACCCCTCATTTGCCTAAAGTCAAGGTGGCATGGACACCCTTCCTGTGAACCTGGAGTGATCCAATAGACCTGCCGTTAATACTGCTCTGCTTCTCCAATTTGAGGCCTACTGATTCTCAGCGATAGATTTTTTATGTGATTTGGAGTCATAAGAAAACACAAGCATCTCTTCAGGGCTTCAAAGAACTCATTTGACCCAAATGATCCCTATTCTCACTTGATAGAGGTCAGGGACCTAACAGAGGAAGGCAAGAGACTAATCAACAATGACAGATTTTTGGCCATTTTGCTTTTGATTGCACACATGGAATCATTCTTTAGATTCATCATGTGCTGAGAATCTAAGCCACAACCTCATACAGGGCCAAGAGGCTGATTCAGACACATCCCTTTCCAAAGCAATTAAGCAAAGAGCCACAGGTTATGCCCATTTATTTTCATTTGAAAACTGTTTTATTCAGGCTTCACAAAGGGGTGGCCTGAGGCAAAGACCTTCCTGAAATTCAGGGCAACAGAACCATAGGTAAGCAAATGAACCAAAGCAGGGTTTCTCCACTGAGAGTTTACTGGTCACACTGATATCTGAGTTTTCTAAGATGTTCCCATTCTCTACAGCTCTCAAGTATATGGACATGTCACATATCTTGGAGATGGTACATATCTTGGACACAAAACCATGAGCCTATACTAGAGAGTGTCCAGAATTCAGGAAGAAAACATTAACTTAGGAAGTTAGTAGGTGTTGCCCATCCATAAGGCACACCACAGTCCATTCATCAATTAGGCAGAATAAATACTGGAGAGTTTTCTACTAGACAGGACACATGCATTGATGCATTCTCTTGTCTAATGTCTACAACCACAAACACAGTGGGATACACAGACATAGAAACACTAGCCCTGTCAAACGACTTATTAGAAACAGTCCACTCCAATCCAAACAAAGAGCCTTTCCTACCTATTCTCAGAAATTGAGAGAAAACCACAAACTCACACGCACACGCAAAAAGGCACCTCTTTAACACAAGTAGGTCTGTGACTATCCAGAGTGTCCTCTAACTGGTGGGCCATACTATGTTCCCCTGAAATGGCCTGTCCTGTCTCAGATCTGGTCTCCTTGGGCAACTTTGTGAAGTTTTCAGGAGCCAGTGGTGAACCAATACCTGCTTTCTCAGGAAAGGTCCCTCTTCAGAGCTCTTCTGGCATTTGACAATCCTCATATCAGTAGGTACCAAGGAAGACTGACTCTGTCCTTGGTAAATCCAAACAAGTGAGACCACTGGAACTGGGACTGGGACTGGCTCTGGGTGCCTGGCTTCCTGGATCACAAGTCCAGAGATTTCCATCACCAAAGAAGTGAGGTGAGGTCACTTCCTTCAGGAACTGAATGAAGTCACTGCCTTGGCCACCACTTTGTACTTACAGTTGCTTCCAAGGGTCCCATGAGATGGAGGCTGCTCCTACTTCCTGTGACACTTTCACAAGTTAGAATGGTATATCAAGCATAGGCACCTGGGAACAGCTTTCCACGCAGGTATGGTTTGATCAGTCTTCTCTACAATAGGAAAGGAGAGGCTGATTCAGACACATCCCTTCATACTGACCAGGTTGCTTGCCATGGAATATGACTTTTGATCTCTTAGGTCCTTCATAGCTGCCTGCAACTTCTCCAGGGTATCATTTCTGCCTGGAACTTTGATGTTCTCAGCAGGTGGAAGACCCCCTACATTACTATTGTAAGACAAACTCTGTCCCGGCTCATCTGTAAACTTAGTTTAAGGGAACAGTGTATGTTTAGGGTAATAACAGGTTCGATTTGGGTTAGGAATCATACTGAGGAACAAACAATGGTATTGGGAACTTGCGATATTTACAAGAATATATTGGTGAAATATATGTATGAACACAGAAATCTAGATAAGATTTGAATCCAAGAAGGGCATTGGGCTGTTGATTGGAATACTTAGCTTTGAATTATATTCTGCATAGATGTCTCAGATAAATCAATATACAATGGCTTAAGATCTTGTACCTTGGATGATTGATTGTAGAAGAGATCATCCAGTCAAAAAGGTATAGTTGGTAGGATTAGGAAGATAGTCAGTAGATTTAGAAAAAAAGAGTGAGTATAGGATTTCGACCAAAAGTTCTTTAGCAATAGGATTTCGGATAGAGAGTGAATGTAAATGTCAGCACATGTGAAGAGTCAGTCACAATGATGAACTCGTGAAAATATGTAGGAAAGCAGATATCAATAGAGACATTAGGAAATCAGGCAAAATACAAAGTGAGTGATAGGATTTGTCATTTTCAACAGGGTTGAGGTTCAATATATAATCTTAGGAAGAAACAAATATGTAGTCACAAATAAGATTGATTTGAGAGCATTAGGCAACGTGGACATGGATGTTTTTAGTAAACCATGCTCACATTCCATTTAGGCATTGGTGAAAGGTTAATAAAATAGGTACTTGTCACTTCCTGTTTTTCTGTATGCTTAACAAAACACTGTTGGAAACTTGAGGACTGTTTGCTAATCTTGTTTCCAGAATGTGCTGTCCCCAACTGCCAAACTGCAGAATACACACCCTCACCCGTTTGCACACAAACCTCCCCCTTGCCCTGACCCATCAATAAACTTCCCTCCCTGCCCTCTCCAAGGAAAGTATATAAGCTCTGCTTAAGCTGTTTTCATTGCTCTCTGCTCTATTCAAGTGACCTCTCTGCCCCAGAAAGCTGGTCTCCCAATAAACCCTTTACTGTTGCATGAGACATTCTCTTGGTGGTCTCTTCCTCTGTCGCTCACCCGATCTTTACATCTGGAGGCACCAGCGAGATCCAGCAGTGGCGGACGAAAGACCCCCAAGGGGCTCCTTTCAGGGTAAGAAAGGTGACTCTTTCTGGTTTCAGGTTTCAGGTTAGGGTTTTGCAAAATCGCTATCGGTGTTGAGCATGAGCTCTCTCTGACGGTGGCTGACAGACGTGTCACAGAGCCACAGGCCACATCCCTGGGGGACGCCCCAGAGGACTCAGGAAATCAAGGAACAATAGTCTCCTCGACTCTGTGATATTTTGTTTCAGATTCGGTATTGCCAGCCCGTCAGGTTTTGAGGGCTACTCAGTCCTTGTCTCAGTATTGGATGTCCATTGTCTGTCTTTATTGTCTTGTCTTGTCTGTGTAGTATGTCGTTGCTTTCACTGTTTGTGTATCTCTCATTTTGGGACAGAGCACTTCAACACTTCTCTCCCTGACCCTTGATCACTGGACCAAAGTTTGCTTAAGGGCCCAGAATCTTTCTTTTTCATTAAAACGCTGGACCTGGCAGACTCTCTGTGCCTCAGAATGACACACCTTTGGAGTTGGATGGCCCCCAGAAGGATGTTTCTACTTCCCACTAATTTGAAAAATCAGAGATATTGTCTTTCAGCTGAGGCCACATAGCCATCCAGATCAACAGCCATATATCTTAACTTGGCAGGACCTCTGCAAATCTCCTCCTCCATGGGTGAAGCCTTTCCTTGTCCCTGCCTACGCTCCTACTCCTTCCACCAGGATTCTATCTCTCAAACCCTCTGCTCCTCCTCCTCCACCCTCTGTTCTCCCTGAGTCTCAAGATTCTACTGGACTCTCCTCCTCCTTCTTATCCCCTGCCCTTGTCCCCAACCCCCAACAACCTCTAAGTGATTCCCCTGCTGACTCTGCTTCTCTGCCATTGGAGGAAGTTAGGCCGGCCCAGTGCCCTCCAGATGACTCCCCCGCGTCACACACAGCCCCTCCTTCCCTGGAGGAAGCTGGCCCGGCTAAAAGAACTCAAAGAACTCCCTGGGGTTTTCACACTTGCCTACTTGGGATGACTGCCAACAAATCCTAGGGACTCTCTTTACGGCAGAGGAATGAGAGAAAAACCTCCTGGAAGCTAAAAAATATATTCTCGGACCAGATGTGTGACCAACACAACTTCCCAACATAATCAAAGCCAGCTTCCCCTTGAATTGACCCAACTGAAACCCCAACACCTTTGAAGGTAGGGAGCATCTGTCCACTTATTGCCAGGCCCTAATATTGGGTTTCCAATCGGCCGCTAGGGAACCACCTAATTTGGCCAAGGTAAGAGAGATAATTTAAGGGCCTGATAAATATCCCTCTATGTTTCTAGAGAGAATTATGGAGGCATATATGAGATTTACTCCTATTGATCCTCAGGCAGAGGATCAAAAGGCATCTGTCATGATGGCCTTCATTGGGCAAGCTGCCCTGGATATTAAAAGAAAGTTACAACTCTTAGAGGGATCACAAGATATGACTTTGGGAGATTTAGTCAGAGAAGCCGAGAAAGTATACTATATGAGAGAAACAAAGAGAAAGAAAGGGAGCAAAGGGAAGATGAGAGATGCAAAAGACAGACTAAGGCATTGACTAAGGTCCTGGTCACAACAATAAATAGGCCAGAAATTAACAAACAGGAAGACAGGAACGGAAACCTGGGCGCACGCCAGAGGCCACCCCTGGCCTCAGATCATTGTGCCTACTGTAAAGAAAAAGGTCACTGGGCCAAAGAGTGCCCTAGAAAAGAGACAGCCACGACAGCCAGCCATTCTGACTCAGTAGGATGACTAAGAACGTCGGGGCTCAGATCCCTTCCCCGAGCTCAGGGTAACTTTTGAAGTGGAGAGGACCCAGGTAAACTTTGAAGTGGATACAGCAGCAGTATACTCAGCCCTTAAGGCCCCACTGGGCACACTATCAAATAAAATGTCTCTAGTTCAAAGGGCTAATGGCAGTAAATATCAGACATAGACAACTAAGAGGACCATGGACATGGGGAAAGGAAAAATCCATCACTCCTTCCTAGTAATCCCAGAATGCCTGGCCCCATTGATGGGCAGAGATCTGCTCAGTAAGCTCCAGGCCAAAACAACTTTTAACCCCGAAGGCCCCAAAATGAAATTTCTAAATCCTTCAGTAAAAACTCCTATAGTCTTGGCTTTATAAATGTCAGTAGAAGATGAACATCCACTCTTCACACCCCCCAAGACTGCTCAAACAAGCAAGCTACCCCAGAAATGGATAACAGATTACCCAGATACCTGGGCAAAAATGGCTAGGTTAGGCCTAGCCGTGAAACAACCTCCAAGAACAGTGGAGTTAAAAACCTCAGCCTCCCCAATCAATGTCAAACAATATCCTCTGAGCAGAAAAGCTAAAGATGGGATAAGGCCCCATATTCAGAAACATCTGGCCTTAGGGTCCTAAGGCCCTGTCAATCGGCCTGGAAGACTCCCCTGCTCCCAGTAAAAAAAGCCAGGAACCGGGGACTATCCCCGGTTCAAGACCTAAGAGAGATTAATAACAGAGTGCAGGACATTCACTCCACGGTAACTAATTCGTACAATCTGCTTATCACTCTGAACCCTTAGCAGAAATGGTATACTGTTCTGGACTTAAAAGATGCTATCTTTTGTTTGCCTCTGCATAAAGATAGTCAGTTGCTGTTTGCTTGCTAGTGGGTAGACCCAGAAACTGGAACGTCTGATCAAGTAACTTGGACTAGACTCCCACAGGGGTTCAAAAACTCTCCCACTCTCTTTGATGAAGCCCTCCACAGAGATCTCAACAACGTCAGAACTACACACCCCAAAGTCACCCAGCTTCAATACGTGGATGACCTGCTACTGGCAGCCAACACCAAAGAAAACTGTGAGTCTGGGACCCAAGCACTATTATATGAGCTTGCTCAACTCGGGTATAGAGCTTCTGCCAAATAGGCCCAAATTTGCCAGCAAAAAGTAATCTTCCTGGGCTATTCCCTTAGGGGCAGTAAACGATGGCTCACTGAGCCCAGAAAACAAACGGTTGTGCAGATACCACCCCCATCTAGCAGCAGACAACACAGAGAGTTTCTTGGGACTACTGGGTTTTGCAGGTTATGGATTTCTGTGTTTGCGTCCTTAACTTCTTCTTTATACCCGCTGTTAAATGGAGATACCCAATTCCAATGGACCCCTGAGCACCAGAACGCTTTTGATAACATCTAACGACACTGGCACTGAATTCCTCAACTTGACTGAGCCAAGCCTGCAATTTCAGAAAGCCCTACACTACGTTAAAAATGTACATTAATTCACACACCTTGGTTCAAAGAAACTGCAGGCATTCCTGAAGGATCAAGAACAGAGTTTTCCACTAACCCACTCACAGCAAAAGGAAATAACTGAACAGGTAATAAAAGTCTGTCCGGTCTGTCAATAGGTTAATGCTTATCTTTCCAAGCTTTCCGCAGGAAAGCACCTATTAGGATCCAGACCAGTACAATTCTGGGAAGTGGACTTTACTGAAATTAAGCCAGCAAGGTATGGACTTAAATATATCCTAGTCTTTGTAGATATATTTTCAGGATGGATTGAAGCCTTCCCCACAAAAAAAGGCACAATTGGTGGTCAAGAAGATCCTGAAAGATATTTTTCCAAGACACGGCCTGCCTAAGGTAATAGGGTCTGATAATGGCCCGGCGTTCATGGCCCAGGTAAGTCAGGGGTTAGCCAGGACACTGGGGATAAATTGGAAGTTACATTGTGCTTATAGACCCCATAGCTCAGGACAGGTAAAAAAAATAAATAGAACCATTAAAGAGACCTTAACGAAATTAAGCTTAGAGAGCGGCATAAAAGATTGGACTATGATCCTGCCTTATGCACTGTTTCATGCAAGAAATACTCCCTCTATTTCTTTGTGTAACCTCACCCCCTATGAAATTCTTTATGGAGCCCCTCCTCCAGTAAGGGACCTAACCCCAACTCTAAGACCTAGTGATCCCCTCCACAACCCCTTGTTTGACAGACTTAAAGCTCTTGAAAGAACTCAGCGATACCTGTTGAAACAGCTGGCCACTGCCTACCAACCTGGTGAAGAGGGGACTCCACATCGATATCAAATAAGAGACATCCTCTACATAAGACAACATCAGGTGTCATCCCTGTAACCCCGCTGGACAGGACCATACCAGGTGCTACTTATAAAACCTACAGTGGTAAATGTAGAAGGAATCAATTCCTGGATCCTAATTCTTATCTCAAGCCTGCGCCCTGTCCAGACTCTGGCTGAAAAACTGGAAAAGACTGGAAACCCTTTCAAATTGCATATTCGCCATGTGGATAAGGCTATAGACTCTCCCCTTGTCCACCAGTAGTCCTTACCCTCATCAGCCCGTTCATCAGCGATGGCTGATCACAAATCTTACTAGACAAGAAGTATGGTCTATCTCGCATACAGCCCCCTTAGGGACCTGGTGGCCATCTCTCCACCCAGAATTTGTCAGCTGGCTATACGTCTTTCATATTGGGATATCTCTGATGAAGAGGATCCAACTAAAATTACATTAAATCCCTACTGTACCACAGATAATGGAAACAAACATTATGGATCTAGGGACACGCGAGCCAGATGCAGGTTGGCTAACCTAGAATACTATGTTTGCCCGGCAGACTATCAAAGCCACAAACAGCCATGGCTGTGTGGGGGAAAAGCGGACTTCTTCTGAAAATAATGGGGATGTGAGCATACAGGGGCTGCCTGGTGGAACCCAAACTCCTCATCAAATTCAGTACACAGCATTGGCCATATTACCAATTAGACAACCAAAACTGATGGCCCCCAGAGGGGTCTCCAGATCCTCAAATTCTGTGTGACTTTTTCAACTTCGGCAAGTGTTCAAAAAGATCCATCAATTGGGAATTTCCTTCCAAGGAAATTCCCCTATGTTTATGCCTTTTCCCTCCTTTGCTCACATCCTGAACTATGCTTCTCCAATACATCCTCACCCCCCGCCTTCTGCTCCAGACTCTATGCAGTCACTCTCACATGAGCAACCTGATTTCTCCCCTCCAATTACTAGATCAAAAACAAAAACCTCTGCTGGATCTCATACCATTGCCTCCTTGCTGAGGTAGCAGGTACTGAGGTACCCTTCCACTCACTCACTCCTCTCTTCTCCTGGCAGTGCACGCACCGGGTCCCACCAGATCCTCTTACCAGCTAAAACAAAGCTCAAACCAGCTGAGGAGTGCCCTAAGACGCCTATCCAAGATGTAATGAAAATGGCCTTTAAAGTTGCTTTCTCATCACTGAAAACAGGTTACAAAGAATTTAAAGTCCCTCAAAGGCTTTTTGGGATACTCACTCCCATCCTCCCCTCTGCTCTACCTGTTCTACTGCTCAAGTTTTATTGCCAGGAAAATCCCAAACCCCTTTCCCATTATTCTTTTATATCTCTTTTTCCTCATTCTCAGAACCACGGAGCTGCTCTCACCCCCCACCTTCCTTGTCTTTCCCTCTGTTCCAATCCCACAGAAAAATCTTAAATGGCCTTCTCCAGAAGCCTTGATCATGGCTGACTTTAGGACTTTCAGCAACAGAGGCCCTATACAAGAGTTCAGTGTAGATAAACTTCCTCTTTTTGTGTTGCTTTGTTCTACTTGGCCACTGGCTGGAAAAATCAGCACTCCTAAGCTAGACACCCCCTTACTATTTTTTCACAAAATATGTGTACAAGGCCTCTGGCGTTGAGCTGGGGCTTCCAGAGATGGCTACATTTCTAAGATAAAGAAGTTACCAACTGGGCTCCATGGTAACAGCTGGCAGGAAGAAAAAAAAAAAGAAGAAAAAAGCTCTCCCCCTACCAGGTGTCCTTTAAAAGTTAACTTTCCCAGAGCAGAGGAAAAAAAACAGAAACAAAAACTGCTTTTTGTGAACTTCTGCAGACTGTGAATTTCTGAGCCCCTTACGTTACATGTTGGGTACAAAAATTCTGAAACTACCTAAACTTGGGGTTCAGGGGATTAAAAGATTACAACAGAAGCAATGCCCTCTAAATCTGGTTACAACCAAATAGGACTGTTTCCCTGTCTTCTGTGCTATCTTAGGTGCCTTGCCTTGTCCGTCCTTACAACAGTATAATTCTATATACTTAAACGTTGTTTATGTTTTCATAAAATGATCAACATATGGCTGTTGCATGAGACAGTCTCTTGTGGTCTCTTCCTCTGATTAAGTATGTAATGGTGCAGATGTTTCCCAGAGTCCTCTATCATGACGCAGGATCATTTAAAGTTCCAATAGGGGGGCATACAAACTGGTTCCACCAGGAACCCGTATCCCTCACTTTCTCCATCCTATTAGGAATAGGAGTTGCTGCAGTGGTGGGCACAGGAACCACTGCCCTAGTCCATGGGACACAACAAATGACCCAATTAGAAGTAGCAATAGACCAAAACTTAAAGATATTAAAAACCTCCATCACAGCTTTACAGGAATCTTTAACCTCTCTCTCTGAAGTTGTTTTACAGAACAGGCGAGGGTTCAACCTCCTCTTATTGAGAGAAGGGGCCTTTGTCCTGCATTGAGTGAAGAATGTTGTTATTATGCCGACCATACTGGAGTTGTAAAAGAATCTATGATTAAATTAAGAAGACGCCTTGTAGAGCATCAACAAGAGAGAGAGGCCCCAAAAGGGTGGTTTGAGTCTTGGTTCACAGAGTCCCTCTGGTTAACTACGCATTTATCAGCCCTGGCTGGTCCATTAATAAACCTCATATTATTGCTAACTGTGAGACCCTGTTTGCTCAACCGTGTAGTTTCCTTTTTCCAAGCTCAAATTGGACAAGTTAAACTTATGGTAATAAGAAAACAATATACCACACTAGCAGACATAAAATGTGACACCCCCAATGATCACTTTAATGATTAAAAGTAACCAAAAGAAGAAGTGGGGAATGAAAGGTTAATAAAATAGGTACTTGTCACTTCCAATTTTTTGGTATGCTTAACGAAACATTGTGGATATCTTGAGAACTGTTTGCTAATCTTGTTCCCTGAATGTGCTGTACCAACTGCAAAACTGCAGAATGTACTCCCTCACCTGTTTGCATGCAAACTGCCCACTCGCCCTGAGCCATCAATAATCTTCCCTCCCTGCCCTCTCCAAGGAAATTATATAAGCTCTGCTTAAGCTGTTCTCAGGGCTCTCTGCTCTATTCAAGGGAGCTCTGAGCCCCAGCATGCTGGACCCCCATAAACCCTTGGTTGTTGCATGAGACAGTCTCTTGTGGTCTCTTCCTCTGACACTCGCCTGACCATTACATTGGTAAAATAATAAGTGTGACCTTTGCTTTTCGTGTCCAGAATATTACTGTGATAAAATGTACATGTAGATAAGGTGACTTGAGTATATCTTCCACCATTTCTGGGAGCAATATTTTGAAGATGTACAAATTAGTATTGGGTGTACAAATAGGTGTACCCTGTGACTATGAATATAGAGATAATGCAAGAATAGACCATACTGTGAATAAATAATATAATGGGTTCCAAATTTAAATAATGCATTCAATTTATATCTGAAAATATAATGGAAATCTTATATTGATACACATACATTCATTCCAACCACTGATACATCTAAAGGTAATATTAGGTTTATGGTTTATCATGAAGAGTCTGTGAGTTTTGCTTCAAAACTGATTATGGAAATTTAAAATAATGTGTTTGGAAAGAAGTCTCATGAAAAGACCATTCAAGACACACGGAGGAATCCATGTGCTCTGAAGCAGGAAGTGATTGAAAGTAAAACAAATGCCTATAAGTTTGCTAATTGGTGGATGAAATATATATCCTATGATGTGCATAAATTGAAGAAATAGTAATGTACCAGTGTTGAATAAAAATGAACATTAAAATACACAACATGTCCCATAGGAATCTACTTGCATTGCGGTTAAACTGGGTCAGTTACTGTATAAATATTAGTATTTGTATGCAACATTAACTGAAGTTAGTTTTCAGTACTGGAAACAAATATGTATTTCAGGTGGATGAATATTTCTGAGAATAATCTTGTGAAAAGTTCATTATAAATCCATATACATGAATATGAATGAATTTACGGAGTGGGTATAAGACACGTATATTTCATATTTTGAAAAATCTGGAGAATATATATATATATATATATATATATATATATATATATACTTCTTGTGTGTGTGTGTGTATATACATATATATATATATATATATATATATATATATATACACACACACACACAAACACACACACAGAGATATTAAAAAGAGCAATATATATGCCAATCGAAATTCACCACGAAATATATATTATCCACAGATCCAAAAATATTCTTTTTACTGATCATGGATTAACGTACAGTGTTATTCAACTAGGAAGCTAACCCATAGGTTGAATTTTCAGTTCCAACACTGTTTAGGAGCAGTGATCTCTTCTCACAATTTGTATCTGCCAAGTCAGCCACCTCACAAGTATGCATGTTTCATACCAGGAAGTATTCTATATGTGCATATAAATATACATGTGCTGAATAAGCTACAGAGAAACGGAGACAAGAATTCACATATTTCTTAACTTAAAAACACATAGAGACCTATTCCAACAAAAAATTGACTAGATATATAACTCCTCCTCTATGAAATGCAAAAGGAAAGTCCAAATATACACCATGCCTCCTCTGATCTGCTTGTATTCCTATTCTGTTTGGGTTATTTTTCTCCCTCAGAGTCTAGTAGGGTATGTGTTAGTGTCAGGGTTTCAGTATTTCGAATGGAAAATTAGATAAGGAATCCAATGTGTATGCAATATGTGCTACACAAAATTATTCCCACTCTCATCCAGAACAATGACTTGACATTACCTGTGTGGGTAAACACTCCACAAACATGGAGCTCTGTTGGCCTATAGACTTTTTGAGAAACTGCCTCCAAGGTTGGGCACTTGAAATATATGCTATTCTCAGGAGCATTAGCTTCTTTTCTAGTTAGACCATCAAAGCTGGGTCTGCATCTATGTGACCTGGAGGACATGGTTTCTTATTTTACATTGAACTTGAGGCAGCATTGCTGAATTCTCTCTTTGTAGGTAAACTGGTGCCACTGGAGGCTAAGTTTCTTCCCATGTGGACTGTGAAGCTATTTGGAATTCCTCCACTTTTCGTGGTTTTTATTGGTGCTGCACTGGGACTTTGGTATTCGCTTCATGAAATACAACAAGTTCAACTGGGAGACAGTGCTGGAGGGAGTTCTGTCATGTGTGGTGGGTCAGGATCTGCAGGAGAAAGCACCAACCAGGCTTCTATCCAACATAGCTTGCCCCCTTGTCCATAGCAACCTGATTCTGAAAATTGCCCTGAAATCTCTCCAAATAACAAGATGCCTTTACATATAAGGGTCTGCTGGCTGCACCATGTCAGTCCCAAGCCATTTAAAAGCCAATAGCACATTCACATGGCCCCACCACAAATGCTTTATCACACACTTGCACACCACTGCAATAGGCCCACTACTCAGCAGGCTCCAACTTACTGGCATCTCTGTTCTACACCATTTAAATGAAACACAGTCAATCAACGCTTTTGCTGGAACACTCAAGATCAGCAGCAGGACATCCAAAGGTTCTCAAGTGCCTGGTCATGGGAATTTAAAACATTTCATGGTATATATCTTCCCCGTTTTTCAAGGATGAAGTTGGAGGCACTGTGGGTTCAAATCATTCAGGGACCATTAAGTGTTGAGGAAGCTAATTTCAATGAAAGCTCTGGAGGACTCTCACAGGCAAGGCTTCCCAAAGAGTGGCCAAAGGTCACATGAAGCCAGGTACATTGAGTTCTACAATGTAAGGTCCATGTGTGTTTTGACTTTCAACTATGGCTGCCAATTATTTCAGAATAAATCATGTGATATCCTGGATGAGATACCCAGTGTTCTGTGGAAAGCCACCCTGGGCCTAGATCTCAGTTTCCAAGGGTGACTCTCATGCGTGGCCTGCTAAAATCCCAACAAAATTCATGACAATACTTCTCTGAGTTCAGTACCAGAACTCATTTTCTAAGGAGAATCACTCCAGAGTTCAAGCCCAGATGGACACAGTCATCTCATTCAACTGCCACGCAAATGACCACAATTAAAACCAAAACACTCCTTCATCGCCCTCATATTCTTCCACATAGACACTAATCATTACCTATGGCTGGAGTTTTCCATGAGGGGTGCAGCCCAAGACAGTGTCCAAAATAAGGTCCCTTTCCCCTCATTTGGCTAAAGTCATGGTGGGCTGGACACCCTTTCTGTGAACCAGGAGTGGTCAAATAGGCTTGCCTTTAATACTGCTCTGCTTCTCCAATTTGAGGCCTAATGACTGTCAGGTATAGATTCTTAATGTGATATGGAGTCATGAGAAAACCCAAGCACCTATGGGCTAGCCTCTGCAGGGCTTTGAAGAGCTCATTTGAAAGAAAGGATCCCTATTCTCACTTGATGGAGATCAGTAACCTAACAGAGGAAGGCAAGAGACTTCATCCACAATGACTGAACTTGTTGCTATTTTGGTTTTGGATGTACACATGGGATCATTCTTTGGATCCATCAGGTGCTGAGAATCTAATCCACGGCATAACACAGGGCCAAAAACCTGATTTAGACAAGTCCCTTTCCAATGCAATTAAGCAAAGAGCCACAGGTGATGCCTATTCAATTCCATTTAAAAACTGTTTTCTTCACGCTTCACAAAGTGGTGGCTTGAGGCAAAAACCTTCCTGAGATTCAGGGCAACAGAACAATAGGTAAGCAAAAGGCCCAAAGCAGTGTTTCTCCACTGATATTTTCCTGGTCACACTGATATCTGAGATTTCTGAGATGCTCCCCATTCCCTTCAGCTATCCAGTGCACGGCCATGTCCCAGAGCTTGGAGGTGGTACATATCTTGCACACAAAACCATGAGCCTATTTTGGAGAGTGGCCAGCATTCCTGATGAAAACAGGGACTTAGGAAGGAAGTAGGTGTTGCCCATCCCTAAGGCAAGTGACAGTCCATTCATAAATAGGGTAGGATGAATGCTGGGAAGCTTTCTACTAGACAGGACACATCCGTGATGCATTCTCTTTTCTAATGTCTACAACGAAGGACACAGTGGGATACACAGATATAGAAACACTCACCTTGTCATAAGTCATACTAGAATTTGTCCACTCCAAACCAAACAAACCGCCTTTCTTACCTATTCTCAGAACATGAGACAAAACCACAAACTCACACCCACACCCACAAAGGCACCACTTTCCCCCTAGTATGTCTGTGACTATCCAGAGTGTCCTATGACTGGTGGGCCCTACTATGTTTTCCTGAAATGGCCTGTCCTGTCTCGAGTCTGGTCTCCTTGGCCAACACTGTGAAGTTGTCTGGAGCCAGCGGTTAGCCACTACCTGCTTTCTCAGTAAAGGCCCCTCTTCAGAGCTCTTCTGGCTTTTTCCATCCTCACATCAGCAGGTACCAAGAAAGACTGACTCTTTCCTTGGTAAATCCAAACAAGTGAGTCCACTGGGACTAGTACTGCAACTGGCTCTGAGTGCCTGGCTTCCTGGATCCCAAGTTCAGAGAGTTCCATCACCAAGGAAGAGATGTAGGTCACTTCCTTTAGGAACTGAATGAGCTAACTGCCTTGGCAACCACTTGGTCCTAAGAGTTGCTTCCAAGTGTCCCATGAGATGGAGGCTGCCCCTGCTTACTGTGACACTTTCACAAGTTAGAATGGTATATCAACCATAGGCACCAGGGAACAGCTCTCCAAACAGGCCTGGTTTGGTCCATCTTCTCTATATTAAGAACAGAGAGACTGATACAGACAAAACCCTTCATCCTGACAAGGTTGTTTGCCATTGAAGATGACTTTTGCTCTCTCAGGTCCTTCATAGCTGCCTACAACTTCTCCAGAGTTCATTTCTACATGGATCTTTGAGTTTCTCAGCATGTGGAAGATCTCCTACATTCCTGTATTGAAAGACCAACTCTGGGCCTGCTCTTCTGTAAAGTTAGATTGAGGGAACAGTGTATGGTTAGGGTTAATAACAGGTTCGATTTGGGTTAGGAATCATTCTGCGTGATGACTAATAGTATTGGGAATCTGCAATATTTACAAGAATATATAGGTGAAATATAAGTATGAAAATATAAATCTAGGTAAGATTTGAAGCCTAGAAGTGCATTGGGCCCATGATTGGTATACTTAGCTTTGAATTACATTCTGCACAGATGTCTCAGATAAATCGATATAAAATGGGATAGGACCTTCTACCTTGGATGATTGAATGTCGAAGAGAACATCCAGTCAAAAAGGCATAGTCGGTAGGATTAGGAAGATAGCCTGTAGGTTTAGAAAAGAGAGTGATTATGGCATTTGGACAAAAGTTCTTTAGCAATAGATTTTTGGGTAGTGAGTGAATGTCAGTGTCAGCACACGCGAAGGGTCAGTCACAATGATGAACTGGGGAAAATAAGTAGGAAAGCAGATATCAATAGAGACATTAGGAAATCAGGCAAAGTATAATGTAAGAGGGTTAGACATTTTCAACATGGTTGAGGTTGAATATATAATCTTAGGAAAAAAGACATATGTTGCCTCCAATATGATTAACATTTGAGAGCATTAGGCAACCTGGACATGGTTGTTTTTAGTAATCCATGCTCACTTTCCATTTTGCTTAGGTGAAAGGTTAATTAAATAGGCACTTGTCACTTCCTGTTTTACTGTATGCTTAACAAACCACTGTTGAAATCTTGAGAACTGTTTGCTATTTTGTTCCCAGAATGTGCTGTCCCCAACTGCCAAACTGCAGAATATACTCCCTCACCCGGGTGCACGCAAACCGCACACTCGCCCTGACCAATCAATAAATTTCCCTTTCTGCCCTCTCCAAGAAAAGTATGTAAGCTCTGTTAAAGCTGTTCTCTGGGCTCTCTGCTCTATTTAAGTGAGCTCTGAGCCCCAGCATGCTGGACCCCCAATAACCTCTTTGCTGTGGCCGAGTGAAAATTGTATACTGTTCTGTACTTAAAAGATGCTTTCTTTTGCTTGCCTCTGCATAAAGATAGTCAGTTGCTGTTTGCTTTCGAGTAGGTAGACCCAGAAACCGGAACGTCTTTTCAACTAACTTGGACTAGACTCCCACAGGGGTTCAAAAACTCCCCCACTCTCTTTGATGAAGCCCTTCACAGACATCTCAACAACTTCAGAACTACGCACCCCGAAGTCATTCTGCTTCAATATGTGGATGTCCAGCTACTGGCAGCCAACACCAAAGAAAACTGTGAGTCTGAGACCCAAGCACTATTATCTGAGCTTGCTCAACTCGGGTAGAGAGCTTCGGACAAAAAGGCCCAAATTTGCCAGCAAGAACTAATCTTCCTGGGGTATTCTCTTAGGCACGGTAAATGATGGCTCACTGAGCCCAGGAAACAAACCGTTGTGCAGATACCACCCCCATTTAACAGGAGACAACATAGAGAGTTTCTTGGGACTGCTGGCTTTAGCAGGTTATGGACCTGGGTTTGTGTTCTTAGCTGCTCCTTTATACCCGCTGTTAAATGAGAATGCCCAATTCCAATGGACCCTTGAGCACCAGCAAGCTTTTGATAACATCTAAGAACACTGACAATGAACTCCTCAACTTCAGTGAGCCCAGCCTGCAATTTCAGAAAGCCCTACACTACGTTAAAAATGTACATCAACTCAATTAACTTGGTTCAAAAAAACTGCAGGCATTACTGTAGGATCAAGAACAGAGTTTTAGACTAACTCACTCACAGTGAAAGGAAATAATTGAATGGGTAACAAAAGCCTGTCAGTTCTGTCAATTGGTTAATGCTTACACTTCCAAGCTTCCTACAGGAAAGCACCTATGAGGAACCAGACCAGGACAATTCTGGGAAGTGAACGTTACTGAAATTAAGCCAGCAAGGTATGGGCTTAAATATCTCCTAGTCTTTGTAGATACATTTTCAGGATGGATTGAAGCCATTCCCACCAAAAAAAAAAATAAAAGAAAACCGGCACAAATTGTGGTCAAGAAGATCCTGAAAGATATTTATCAAAGACACGGCCTGCCTAATGTAGCATGGTCTGATAATTGAAGACCCTTCATGGGCCAGGTAAATCAGGGGTTAGCCAGGACCCTGGGGATTAATTGGAAGTTACATTGTGTTTATAGACCCCAGAGATCAGGACACGTAAAAAAAAAAATAAATAAAACCATTAAAGAGACCTTAACGAAATTAAGCTTAGAGACCGGCATAAAAGATTAGACTATGCTTCTGCCTTATGCACTATTTCATCAAGAAATACTCCCTTTGTTTCTTTGTGTTACCTCACCCCCTATGAAATTCTCTATGGGGCCCCTCCTCCACTAAGAGACCTAACCCCGACTCTAAGACCTAAGGATCCCTTCCACACACCCTTGCTTGACAGACTTAAATCTCTTGTAAGAACTCAGATATACCTGTGGAAACAGCTGGCTACTGCCTTCCAACCTGGGGACGAGGGGAATCCACATTGATATCAAGAAAGAGACTTCCTCTACATAAGATGACATCAGGTGTCATCCCTGGAACCCCGCTGGAAAGGAACATTCCAGGTGCTACTTATAGCACCTACAGCAGTAAAAGTAGAGGGAATCACTTCCTGCATCCATGCGTCTCATCTCAAGCCTGTGCCATGTCCAGACTCTGGCTGGAAACTGGAAAAGACTGTTAACCCTTTCAAATTGCATATTCGCCACGTGGGTAAGGCTATAGAATCTCTCCTTGGCCACCCGTAGTCCTAACGCTCATCAGCCCCTACTGCAGCGATGGCTGATCACAAATCCTACTAGATAAGAATTATGGTCTCTCTTGCATACAGCCCACTTAGGGACCTGGAGGCCATCTCTCCACCCAGACATTTGCCAGCTGGCTATAGGTCTTTCCTATTAGAATATCCCTGATGAAGAGGATCCCATTAAAATTCCATTAAATCTTTTCCGTACCATAGATAATGGAAACAAACATTATGGTTGTAGGGAAAGGCAAGCCAGATGCAGGTTGGCTAGCCTATATTAGTATGTTTGCCCGGCAGACTATCAAAGCCACAAACCGCCACGGCTGTGTGGGGGAAAAGCCGACTTCTTCTGTAAGTCATGGGGATTTGAGCATACAGGGGCTGCCTGGTGGAACCCAAAATCCTCATCAAATTCAGTACACAGCATTGGCCATATTACCACTTAGACAACCCAAACTGATGGCCAACAGAGGAGACTCTAGATCTTCAAATTCTGTGTAACCTTTTTAACTTCTGCAAGTGCTCAAAAGGGTGAAAGGAAATTCCCCTATGTGAAGGCCTTTTTCCTCTTTCACTCACATCCTGAACTATGCTTCTCCAATAGTTCCTCAAACTCAGCCTTCTGCTCCAGACTCTCTGCTGTAAGTCCCACCTCAGCAAACCTGATTTCTCTTCTCCAATTACTATATCAAAAACCGAAACCTCCGCCCCCTTGCTGAGGTAGCAGGTACTGAGGTACCCATCCACCCACTCACTTCTCTCTTTTCCTGTCAGTGCCCACACCGGGTCCCACCAGGTCCTCTTACCACCTAACCCAAAGTTCAAACCAGCTTAGGAGAGCCCTCAGACCCCTATCGAAGATGTAATGAAAATGGCCTTTAAAGTTGCTTTGTCATCACTGAAAACATGTTACTAAATTTTAAAGTCCCTCACAGGCTTTTTGGGATACTCACTCCCGTCTTCCTTTCTGCTCTACCGTTTCTACTGCTCAATTTATGTTGCTCGGAAAATCCCAAAATCCTTTCCCATTATTCTTTTACTTCTCTCCTTCCTTATTCTGAGATCCACGGAGCTGCTCTCACCTCCCGCCTTCCCCATCTTCCCCCTCTGTACCAGGCCCTCAGAAAAATCTTCACTGAACTTCTCCAGAAGTCTTCACCATGGCTGACTTTAGGACTTTCAGCAAAAGAGTCTCTATAAATGAGTTCAGTGTAGATTAACTTCCTCTTATTCTGTTGCCCTGTTCTACTTGCCTACTGGCTGGAAAAATCAGCACTCCTAAGCTAGACACCCCCTTAATAGTTTTTCACAGAATATGTGAACAAGGCCTCTGGCCTTGAGCTGGGGCTTCACAGAAATGGCTACATTTCTAAGATAAAAAGTTACAAACTGGGCTCCATGGTAACAGTTGGCAGGGGGATAAAAGAAAAGGAAAAAAAAAGCTCTCTGCCTCCCAGGTGTCCTTGAAAAGTTAACTTGCCCACAATAAAGGAAAAAACAGAAAAAAAAAAAGCTTCGTTTTGTGAATTTCTGCAGACTGTGAACTTCTGAGTCCCTTCTCTTTCATGTTGGGTACAAAATTCTAAAACTACCTAAAATTGGGGTTCAGGGAGTTAATTGATTACAACAGAAGCAATGCCCTCTGAATCCGGTTGCAACCAAATAGGACTGTTTCCCTGTCTTTGGTGCTATCTTAGGTGCCGTGCCTTGTCCGTCCCTACAACAGTATAATTCTATATACTTAAACATTGTTTATGTTTTCATGAAATGGTCAACAGATGTGATTAATTGTGTAATGGTGAAGATGTGTCCCAGATTGCTCTATAATGACCAAGGTTCATTTGAAGTTCAAACAGGGGGGCATACAACCCGGTTCCACTGGGAACATATATCCCTCACTTTAGCCATCATATTAGGAATTGGAGTTGTGGCAGGGGTAGTCACAGGAACCACTGCCCTGCTCCATGGTACACAACAAATGACCCAAATAGAAGCAGCAAGAGACCAAAACTTAAAGATAATAGAAACCTCCATCACAGCTTTGAAGGAATCTTTAACATCTCTCTCTGAAGTTGTTTTACACTCAAGTTGAGGGTTGGACCTCCCCTCCATGAGAGAAGGGGGCCTTTGTGCTGCATTGATGTAATAATGTTGTTTTGATGCCGACCATACTGAGGTTGTAAAAAAAAAACCTATGAGTAAAATAAAAGGATGCCTTGAAAAGCGTCAACGAGAGAGAGAGGCCCAAAAAGGGTGGTTTGAGTCTTGGTTCACACAGTCCCCCTGGTTATCTACGCTTTTATCAACCCTGGCCTGTCCAATAATAATCCTCATATTATTTCTAACTATAAAACCCTGTTTGCTCAACCATGTAAGTTCTTTTCTCCAAGCTCAAATTGGACAAGTTAAACTTATGGTAATACCCCACTAGCAGACATAGAATGTGACATGCCCCAATAATCACCTTTATGATTAAAAGTAGCAAGAAGAAGAAGTGGGGAATAAAAGGTTAATAAAAAAGGTACTTGTAACTTCCTGTTTTTCTGTATGCTTAACAAAACACTGTTGAAATCTTGAGAACTGTTTGTAATCTTGTTCCCAGATTGTGCTGTCCCCAACTGCCAAATTGCAGAATGTATTCCCTCCCCCAGTTTCACACTAGCCGCCCACTCGCTCTGACCCATCAATAAATTTCTGTCCCTGCCCTCTCCAAGGAAAGTATATAAGCTCTGCTTAAGCTGTTCTCAGGGCTCTCTGCTCTATTCATGTGAGTATATTCAGAAGGAGTATAAAGTGAGTAACAGGATTAGACATTTTCAACAGGCTTGAGGTTGAATACATAATCTTAGGAAGAAACAAATATGTAGTCACCAATAGGATTTATATTTGAGAGCATTAGACAAAGGTGAAATGGATGTTTTAGGAATCCATGCTCACTTTCCACTTAGGATATGGTACAATCATAAGTGTGAACTTTGCATTTGTGTCCAGAATATTACTGTGACAAAATGTATGTGTAGATCAGGTGCATGAGTATTTCTTCCACCATTTCTGGGAGCAATATTTGAAGACTATAAATTATTATTGGGGGTGCAAATAGATGTACCCTGTGTTTATGAAAATAGAGATAATGCATGAATGGACCATACTGTGAATAAGTAATGTAACTGGTTCCAACTTTAAATAATGGATTGGATTCACATCTGAAATTATACAGGGAATCTTATATTGATATACAATCATTCATTCCAACCAGTAATACACCTAATGGTAATATTAGGGTTATGGTTTACCATGATGTGTGTGAGTTTTGCTTCAAAAGTGATTATGGAAATTGAAAATAATGTGTTTGGAAAGAAGTCTCATGAAAAGACCAGTCAAGAAACCTGGAGGAATGCATGTGTTCTGAAGCAAGAAGTGATTGAAAGTGAAACAAATGCATATAAATTTGTGAACTTGTGGATGAAATATATATATTATGAAGTGCAAAAACTGAAGAAATATTAATGTACCAGTGTTGAATGAAATTGAACGTCAAAAGACTCATCATGTCCCATAGGAATTCACTTGCATTGATGTTAAACTGGGTCAGTTACTGTAGAAATATTGATATTTGTAACCACCATTCGCTGTAGTGAGTTTTCTGTTATAGAAAACAAATATGTATTTCAAGTGGATGAATATTTCTGAGATAAATCTTGTGAGAAGTTGATTATTAATCCACATACATTAAAAAGAATGAATTTTGAGAGTGTATATAAGACACATGTAATTCATATTTTGAAATATTTTTAGAGTGTATATATATATATATATATATATATATATATATATATATATATATATAAACACACACACACACACACACATACATCACATACATACACACAAAATACACACAGACATTAAATAGTAGCAATATATATGAAAAACGTAATTCATCATAAAATATATACCAACCACAGATGGAAAAATAATATTTATTTTACTGAAAATGGATTTATGTATAATGTTCTACTAGGAAGCTCACCCATAGGTTGAATTTTTAGTTCCAACAGCGTTTACGAGAAGTGATCTCTTCTCACAATTTGTATCTGCCAAGTCAGGCACCTCACACAAATGTACGTGTGATACCAGGTAGGATTCTATATGTGCATATAAAAATACACGTGCGGAATAGGCTAGAGAGAAAGGGAGTCAGGAATTGACATATTTGTTCATTTTTAAAACACATGGAGAAATATTTTAATAAAAAATTCACTAGATTTATAACACCTACCCTTTATCTTGCAAAAGGCAATTCTATTATACACCATGCCTCCTCTGAAATGCTTGTATTTCAATTCTATTTGGGTTATTTTTCTCCATCATATTAGTATTAGTAGTTAGAATCTAGTAAGCTATGGGTTAGTGTCAGGGATTCAGTATTTCGAATGGAAAATTGGAAAATGAATCCAATGTATATGCAAATATGTGCTGCACAATAATCTTCCCACTCTCATCCAGAATAATGTCTTGACATTACCTTGGCCTCAAGTAAGACACAATTAGAGGAGAAGAGTTAGAAAATCTGTGAATACATATCTGGATTGGAAAATGCTCAGTAGTTCACAACCTTGGAGGTTGTAGAGGAGTTTCCAAAATTAAGGGACACGGTTGATACACCCAACCTAAGCTTTTATTAAAATTAGGAGCCATCTTTCCACAAAACCATGAAAAGATAATTTTGGCTTTAGTATAAATTACTGCAAATTCTGAACCTGCTTGAAATGCCTGCCCATGCCTTGAACTCCCCCATGCCTAGCTCTCTGACCAGATCGCAGCCCTCTCTGAAACTTCAGTGACACCTCATAAATAATGGCCTTCCCTGACCATACAACGACCCTCTCTGAGGCTCTAATGGTCCTCATAATTTCTGATTCTAGGGCCAGCAAAAAAAAATGTAAACAAAAATTAGTGTGATGCTTATCAAAATTCTGTTTTCTGTAACGCCCCTTTTGTGTAACTTTCTGGGCTATAAAGCTGGGCTGTAGGAGAGGTGGGTTTGCTGTCTTGTTTCCACTATTTTGAGAGGAAGATGCAGCCCGGCCACTGAAAATAATAAGCTTGTCTTAATTTCACTTTAATTGGAGTCAGTGGTCTTTTCTTGAATCGTGGTCTAACATTTTGTAGTTCCGCAGCGAGATGAACCTGCCCCAACAGATCACAAGACCAGACTGCTGGAAATTCTGAAGCTGGCCTTCCCTCCAGGGCTCCGTCCTGGAGAGGCAAGTTCCAAGGCCTTGGAGTGAGCTTTTGGTCCGGGGAGAACTGCAGTGAACCACCGCACTAAAACAATTAGCAAGCTCATGGTGGAGGAGGCCTCCATTGGTAAGTAGCACCTATATAACATTTGATATCCGGTAAAGGGAGATCTCTTCTGATGACAGAGAGGTGGCCTGGGGAGGCACACATATATTCCTGTCTGGGACAGTAACGAGAATCATTCTGTCCTCTGTTCTATTCTGTAGTGAATTCCTCTGAAAGGGTAGAGAGGTGCCAACAGACACACAGAAGTTCCTATCCCGGAGCATTAGCAAGATGTTCCATTGCTCCTCTGTTTTTCTGTTTCTGCGCCGAGTTTCTGTTTTTTGTGTGTTTTTTTTCTGTGTTCTACATGTTTTTTGTTTGTTTGTTTTTGTGTGTTTTGTTGTGTGATTTCTGTGGAAAAAACTTAAGGATATTGGACATGAAAATGGGTAATAAAGCATGTAAGACTGACATCCCTTTGAACTGTGTTTTAAAGAACTGTGATGAACTTTACCCCCCTTTGTTAAGCAGGATAAGAGAAGCCACTAGCTGGCTGCCTGGAGCACACACACTGCACAGGGCAATGCCTGCTGGGGACGTAAGAACTGAGTATCTCCCAGGTTAACAATTGAAACTCCTTTAAAACCCCTTGTCCCTTCAGACAAAGAGAGTTACAACCTTTGGGCAGAGACCCCTGTGTTTTTCCTTTGTTAGCAAAGCAGTAAAACTCCCTTTTTCTTTTTTTCAAACCCTGTCCTCATTATTAAATTGGCATGAATTGACTTCAAATTCAGGAAGTGAACTTTAAGTTACAAATTTTGGTACCCCCCACCGCCCCGGAAATTTTTGAGAGCTGACTACTGAAATGTTAGGAGATGGAGCGTGCTTGGGGTGGAACGAAACCAGAAGAGCTAATCCTGTAAGTATAAGGAGGGACTGAGCGACTCCCAGCAGCTGCCAAAGCCCTGTTTTTTCAGAGAATTACCTCCTTCCTTCCCTGCACTGTAAGGATTATGCCACCTCTGTTTTTTTAAAAAAGAGAAAAAGAAAAAGGGGACACTAAATGCAGTAAAGTAACCATGGAGACCCTTGATACTACATTTCAGGTTGCCCCTCTGTGAAAACATCTGGTTCCCTTGTGGGGACATCTATGGTTCCACTGGTGTAGTTGATTTTTCTCTTATCTGCTCTGTTTTATAGGCTTCTGTCTGTCAGCCATATTCTGGAGCTCCTTTCTGTCTGTCTTGTGTCTTTTTTTCTGGCCCTTTAAGACATGTGCAATGATATGTTGATATTATAAATTGTTTCTTGGGAATGATCTTAGCTGAATGTGTGTCTAAATGATGATGTTTTATTGTAACAATCTGGTATCTGAATGGGTTTTTAAAGCATTGCACAATCTTGCAGTTAAAAGTCGGGTTTAGGTAATTGTTTAGTTTATGATTTCAGATAATTCATGTCAGAGAACTTAAATACTTAGGATGGAAAACTAAACAACACAACTTCCAAGTTGGCAAGTAACTTCCCAATCATTCAGGCTATTTTTCACCAATTTTGAACTGGGTAGCCTGGGAAAATGTCACTGTGTGTAGCAGTGCATTAAATTGGACAAGGATAGTAAATCATAGTATGGTATCTGTTGACAAAAAAAGATGTAAAGATATAAAATTTTGTGAATTGTATCTTAAACTTGTATGATAATTTTCAACATCCAAACCTGAATATTATGGTTGAAATGCCTTAGGCCTGAGGTGTCTGCTCAGATTAGCAGCTTTTCCCTGTTCCTTCTGGACCTCAGCCAGGACTTATGTTGAAATGCAAATGAAAGAAGCCTGCTAACTTAGTAGGAGACTGATCTGAGGCCTAAGAGAAAAAAAAAGTTAAATTGTATGGTATTTACTAATTAATTACCAGTCATTTTTTCTAGAACTCTTATTTTTTTCCTTAGATTCTTTATTTTTTTTGAGCTCATGATTTTGATCCTACAGACCTAGGTTAATGTTTTTCTGATCAGTTCTATCTTTGACCAACTGTGGAGTTTTTGAAACATTGCAATGGATATTTCACCTGTGAAAAGCTACAAGACCTTTACTATTATTATGTGTACACACTGTTGTTATGTGTTGTATATCTATATATACATATGTCCGTATATCATATATATGATACACAAATTAACATATATAAAGTGCACTCATAAAAACAACGCTCATAAAAACAAATTTTACAAAGTGGATCTAAAGATCTTTAATTCACGTGATTTAAATTGTTGAATTTAAATTGGATAAACAGATAAAAATAAATGTCTTTAAAACTCAGCTTACAAGTTTTTCTAGGTGTTCAAAAATCTAATAAAATATTAATGTCTACAAAAATTCTAATATGACTTGGTTCTAGGACTTTTCCTTCAACAAAAAAAATGCTTTACAATCTTCAATACATTTGTCTAATATTTTGATAAATAAGTAAAGTAAATTTGATATGGGATTACTCATTCATGAGTACTTTTGTTAGATATCTGATTGATTTACTAAGGTCTGTAGAAGTGTGTAATAAAGTCTGTATAAGATTGTAAAAATCAGTTAAAGAGACAAAAATTTCTGAAAACATAAGTTTACCCATAACATTGTGTTTTATTAAGTTTTATTTTTTCTAGAGCAAGCAATCATAAAAATTAAACAACTGATTAAATAAGAACTGTTATTTTAGAGCCCTGTACTGCCATTTCTTTAAAAGCTAAACTTGCTTAATGTAGAAACATCAATGTAATTGTGATGCTATTAATGTGCTCCTATCTTTCAGGTATACAAGTCTGTAAGGTAGAAACTTTAAAAGAGCATTATACCAAGCTGGTGTTCTGAAGTTGTATAGTAAAAAAAATATATTGGGCATTCATTTACCTGTTTTCAATAAGATATGTAAAGTTTTATGTTACTTTTTACATTGGGGAACAATTTAAATGTATTTTATGTTAATGAGAGCCTTATCTATGCAAAGGTTAAAAACTTTCAGTGTTTATTAAATTCATGTTTTAAATGTGATATCCTATGGTGTTAGCTAATGTTCATGTGACCTCAAACAATTTATATAAAATTTGTAAAATGATATTTAAAAAAACAAAGTTCATCTTTAGAACTAAAACACTTAATATTTATAAAGAGCCCTGCCTTACCTGAGATAAGGCTCTGTGTCCCATATTACTACATGTGAGAATGACTACGAAAGCTGTAGGTAAGATTATGTTTCATTTAAAGTTATGTTCAAAAGTTGTTTTGTTTTCTGTTAAGATTACTAGGATCTCAAACAGGGGATATAATGTATAACTCAGCTAAAAAATTCAGGGGAGCTATTACACGAACTAAGTATTTTTACACTTGTTAAAAAATTTTATTTTGTAATTTCCTTATAAGTGATCTAAAGATTCCCTGTTAGTGTTTTACAGAAGTGTTGCTTTAAGAACACAGCATGGGTTAATTTAAGATAATAAGTCATCACCTACAAGACACCTACAATACAGATCCCAATTAATAAAAAGATAAATAATTATAAACTTATAGACATTAAACCCCAGTACTCTTAATATAAGGCTGTTAAAATTTATTTGCTGGATAATTAAGATTAGGATTTAAAATTAAATTTACATGAAAAGAGCCAAGAAAACCAATATTTGGCTCTTGCCCTCTGAGTCAGTCTGAATCCATTGAACAGGGGACTTCTCTAAAAGCTTTGCAACTCTGGGCCTCATAACCTCCCAATCAGGGAGATTAATGAGACCACTGGAAAACAGAAAGCCAATCAGTGCATTTGCTATGAAGAAGAGAGTCATCAGAGAAGGGAGACATCTTTGATGCTTCCGAGGGAAGCCCCATGGTCAAGCAAGACCTGGACCCACCTAGCGCAAATGGCACCAGCAGAACTGAGAAGCTGCTCTCAAGTTTCCCCAGGAATGACTTTCATAAAACTCAGCTAATGTTAACAATAGATAGAAACAAAAGTCAGTTTGACAGCTTCATCTTAAACACTTAGCAAAGAGAGTTAAAACCAAAATACAGCCATTCCTGACATTTTAAATAATAATAATAATAATAATAATAATAATAATAATAATAATATTTTAAGGTATTCACTTTATGTTATCCTCCCAAAATAAGTAAGACTGGAGGCCACAAAGAAGGATTCTCAGTCAGCAATGCCTGATAACTATAAAAAGTGACTATCAAGAGGAGCTGCCAGAGGCACAAATTTTAAGTTTAAGGCCTACAGATATTCCTAACCTACACAGGTAGGCTTGGTGTTTGCTAGTATGATTATCCAGCCCTGAGTAACAGAATTAAAGGTTTCTCTATTACACACAGAGGTCATACTAGTAAAAGAATTTTGCAAAATCAGATGACATTAAATTATTAAACTGTATCTTATGGGGAGGGACAAATGTAACACTAAATGTTAAATATTAAGTTGACATTCTGATAACTGGGGATATTAAAGCCTGCTGAGGGAACTTCTATACAGTGACATGTTCCAGCTGCTGCAACATTTTTTCAGTACTCATGGTTTTTGTTTCTCACATAGAAGAACCCATCCCCAGATGACTTTACAACCTGTTCTTCCCCAACCAGACTTCAAACCGAACTGATTTCTAAAAGGCAACCCATGTCCCTCAACTGACTTCTAAAAGACAAGTCATGTCCCATATGCTGTGCCCACTCACGTCACCCTCTCTCAGCTCTGAAGACGTCAAAATGAGTGACGCCTCTCGTCTAACAACTATGGAGCCAAAAATAAATAGACTATCAATATAAGTAATTAATTATGTCAGGTAAAATCAGGAATCCAGTTTTGGGTGAGTTCTAAAAATTTGGAGACTGTTACCTGAGGAATTAAAATTCCCTCATTGCTCTTTTCCTACCCTATCAAAGATTTGGAAGGGGCACATTAGAAAGGGGGAATGATAGACCCAACATGATCATTTATTAAAATTGGGAGCCATCTTGCCACAAAACCATGAAAAGATAATTTTGGCTTTACTATACATTACTGCAAATTCTGAATCTGCTTTGAATGCCTGCTCATGCCTTGAACTCACCCATGCCTGGCTCTCTGACCAGATAGCAGCCCTCTCTGAAACTTTAGTGACACCTCATAAATATTGGCCTTCCCTGGCCAGACAACGACAGTCGTTGAGGCTCTAATGGTCCTGATAAATTCTGATGAGGGGCCAGCAAAAAACAAAAAATGTAAACTAGCATTAATGTGATGCTTCTCCGAGTTCTCTTATCTGTAACCCGCCTTTGTGTAACTTTCTGGGCTATAAAGGTGGGCTGTAGGAAAGGTGGGGTTGCTGTCTAGTTTCCACCATTTTTAGAGGGAGAGGAAGCCAGTGGAAATAATAAGCTTATTTTAATTTGATTTTAATTGGAGTCAGTGGTCTTTTGTCATGTCCTGGTCTAACAGGTAAACACTCCACAAATATGGAGCTCTGCCGGCCTAAAACTTCTTGAGAAACTGCCCCTGACCTTGGGCACTTGAAATATATGTTGTTGTCAGGAGCTTTAGCTTCCTTTGTAGTGAGACCATCAAAGCTGGGTCTGCATATATGTGACCTGGAAGATATAGTTTCTTATTTTCAAATGAACATGAGGCAGCAGTGCTGAATTCTCTCTTTGTTGGGAAACTGTGGCCACTGAAGGCTAAGTGCCTCCCCGTGTGGACTGTGAAGCCATTTGCTCATCTTCCACTTTTCATGGTGTTTCTTGCTGTTGCACTGGGAGTTTGGTATTTGCTTCACAAAATACAAGGAGATCAACAGGGACTCAGTGCTGGAGGAATTTCTCATACGTGTGGTGGGTCAGGGTCTGCAGGAGAATACACCAACCAGGCTTCTATCCCACATAGCTTGCCCCCTTAACCATTGCAACCTGATTGTGAACAATGCCCTGAAACCTCTCCATATAACAAGATGCCTTTATATGAAGAGGTCAAACGTATAAGGGATTACGCGCTGCACGATTTCAGCCACAAGCCATTTGGAAGTCATTGGCAGATCCACATGGCCCCACCAGAGATGTTTTATCACACACCTGTGCACCACAGCTCTGTGTCACTATTCAGCAGTCTCCATCTCAGTTTGCCTAGATCTCAGTTTCCAAGGGCGACTCTCATGAGTGGCCTCCTAAAATCCCAACACACTTCATGGCAATTCTTCTCTGAGGTCAGTTCCAGAACTCAATTTCTAAGGGGAATCACACCAGAGTTCCAGTCATGGTGGCCACAGTCATGTCTTCCAACCGCCACAAAAATGACCACAATTAAAACCAAAACACTCCCACATGGCCCTCATCTTCTTCCATATAGACACTCATCAAATTCTCTGGCTGGAGGTTTTCATAAGGGGCGAAGTCCAAGACAGTGTCCAAAATATGCTCCCTTGCCCCTATTTTCCCTAATGTCAGTGTGGCCTGAACACCCTTCCTGTGAACCACGAGTGATCAAATAGGCCTGCCCTTATTACGGCTTCACTTCTCCAATTTGAGGCCTAATGACTGCCAGTTATAGATTCTTTATGTGAATTGGAGTCATGAGAAAACCCAAGCATCTATGGTCTAGCCTCTGCAGGCATTTGAAGAACTCATTTGTCCCAAAGGATTCCTATTTTCACTTGATGGATGTCAGAAATATTACAGAAGATGGCGAGAATCTTCATACACAATGACTGCTATTTTGACCATTTTGGTTTTGTAGCACACAGGGAATCTTTCTTTAGATCCATCAGGTGCTGAGAATCTAAGCCACAGCCTCACACAGGACCAAGAGGCTGATTAAGAAACATCCCTTTCCAAAGCAATTAAGCAAAGAGCCACAGGTGATGCCAATTCATTTCCATTTGAAAACTGTTTTGTTCAGGCTTCACAAAGGGGTGGCCTGAGGCAAAGGCCTTCCTGACATTCAGGGCAATGGAACAATAGGTAAGCAAATGGCCCAAAGCAAGGATTCTCCACTGAGACTTTACTGGTCACATTCATATCTGAGTTTTCTGAGATCCTCCAATTCCCTTCAGTTATCATGTACATGGCCATGTCACAGAGCTTGGAGGTGATACATATCTTGGACACAAAACCATGAGCCTAGTCTCGAGAGTGGCCACAATTCAGGAAGAAAACAGCAAGGTAGTAAGATAGTAGGCATTGCCCATCCATAAGGCGAGTCAAAGTCCATTCACAAATTGGGCAGAATGAATGCTGGGAAGCTTTCTACTAGACAGGACACATCCATTGATGCATTCTCTTTTCTAATGTCTACAACCACGGACAAAGTGGGATACACAGACATAGAAACACTCGCCTTATCAAACAACTTACTAGAAAAAGTCCACTCCAAACCAAACAAACCGCCTTTTCTACCTATTCTCAGAACATGAGAAAAAACCACAAACTCACACCCACACGCAAAAAGGCACCTCCTTCCCCCAAATAGGTCTGTGACTATCCGGAGTGTCCTCTGACTGGTGGGTCATACTATGTTCCCCTGAAATGGACTATCCATTCTCAGATCTGGTCTCCTCGGCCAACTGTGTGAGGTTGTCAGGAGCCTGTGGTGAGACACTACCTGCTTTCTCAAGAATGACCCTGGCATTTGGCCATCCTCACATCAGTAGGTACCAAGGAAGAGTGACTCTGTCCTTAGTAACACAAAACAAGTGAGCCCACTGGGACTGGGACTGGGATTGGCTCTGGGTACCTGGCTTCCTGGATCCCAAGTTTAGAGAGTTCCATTACCAAGGAAGTGAGGTAGGTCACTTCCTTTAGGAACTGAATGAGGTCACTGCCTTGCCAAACACTTTGTTCTAACAGTTGCTTCCAAGTGTTCCATGAGCTGGAGGCTGCCCCTACTTCCTGTGACACTTTCACAAGTTAGAATGATATATCATTCATAGGCACCAAAGAACAGCTCTGCACAAAGGCCTGGTTTGGTCCATCTTCTCTACATTAAGTAGAGAGAGGCTGATTCATACACTTCCCTTCATCCTGACCAGGTTTTTTGCCATGGAAGATGACTTTTGCTCTCTCACGTCCATCATAGCTGCCTACATCTTCTTCAGGGATCTTTTCTGCATGGACCTCTGAGGTTCTCAGCAGGTGGAAGATCCCCTACATTTCTGTATTTTAAGATCAGCTCTGTCCCTGCTCTTCTCTAAAGTTAGATTGAGGGAACACTGTGTAGTTTAGGTTAATATCAGGTTTGATTTGGGTTAGGAATCATTCTGTGGGATGAATAATGGTACTGGGAATCTGTGATATTTATAAGAATATAGACATATGATTCAAGTATGAAAAACAGAAATCTAGGTAAGATTTGAAGCCCAGAAGAGAATTGGGCCCTTGATTGGGATACTTAGCATTGAAATACTTTCTGCACAGATGTCTCAGATAAATCGATATACAATGGCATAGGACGTTGTACCTTGGATGATTGAATGTCAAAGAGAAGCTCCAGTCAAAAAGGGATAGTTGTTAGGATTAGGAAGATAGTCGGTAGGTTTAGAAAGAAGAGTGAGTATAGGATTTGGACCAAAGTTCTTTATCAATAGAGTTTCAGTTAGAGAGTGAATGTTAATGTCATTCCATGTGAAGAGTCAGTCACAATGATGAACTGGGGAAAATATGTAGGAAAGCAGATATCAATAGAGACATTATGAAATCAGGCAAAGTATTAAGTGAGTCATAGGATTAGGCATTTTCAACAGGGTTGAGGTTGAATATATAATCTTAGGAAGAAACAAATATGTAGTCACGAAGAGAATTGACATTTGTGAGCATTAGGCAACCTGGACAAGAATGTTTTTAGTAATCCATGCTCACTTTACATTTAGGCTTTGGTGAAATTACATAAAATAGGTAGTTGTCACTTTCTGTTTTTCTGTATGCTTAACAAAACACTGTTGAAATCTTGAAAACTTTTTGCTAATCTTGTTTCCAGAATGTCCTGTCCCGAACTGCCAAACTGTAGAATGTATTCCCTCTCCCGTTTACACGCAAACCGCCCACTCGCCCTGACCCATCCATAAACTTCCCTCCCTGCCCTCTCCAAGGAAAGTATATAAGCTCTGCTTAAGCTGTTCTCAGGGCTCTCTGCTCTATTCAAGTGAGCTCTGAGTCCCAGAATTCTGGACCCTTGGCTGTTGCATGAGACAGTCTCTTGGTGGTCTCTTCCTCCAACGCTCGCCCGAACTTTACATCTGAGGGCCGCAGGGAGATCCAGCAGTGGTGGATGAAAGACAGACAATGGGCTCCTCTCAGGGTGAGTAAGGTGCCTCTTTCTGGTTTCAGGTTTCAGGTTAGGGATGGGCATAATGGCTATCGGTGATGAGCATGAGCTCTCTCTGAGGGTGGCTGACAGACATGTCACAGAGCCACAGGTCATGTCTCTGGGGGACGCCCTGGAGGTCTCGGGAAATCGAGTAACAATAGTCTCCTCGACTCAGTGATATTTTGTTTTGGATTCGGTATTGCCCGCCCATCAGGTTTTGCCGGCTACTCTGTCCTGGTCTCAGTACTGGACGTCCATTGCCTGTCTTTATTGTCTTGTCTTGTCTGTGTCGTGTGTCATTGGTTTCACTGTTTGTGTATCTTTCATATGGGACAGAGCACTTCAACGCCTCTGTCCCTGACCCTTGATCAGTGGACCAAAGTCTGCTTAAGGGCTCAGAATCTTTCTTTTTCAGTAAAACGCCGTACCTGGTAGACACTCTGTGCCTCAGAATGACCCACCTTCGGAGTCGGATGGCCCCCAGAAGGATGTTTCTACTTCTCACTAATTTAAAAACTCAGAGATATTGTCTTTCAGCCAGGGCCACTTAGCCATCCAGATCAACAGCAATATATCTTAACTTAGCAGGACCTCTGCAAATCTCCTTCTCCATGGGTGAAACCTTTCCTTGAACCTACCCCCGCTCCTACTGCTTCCCCCACGATTGTATCTCTCAAACCCTCTGCTCCTCCTCCTCCACCCTCTATTCTCCCTGAGTCTCAAGACTCTACTGGACTCTCCTCCCCCTCCTTATGCCCTGTCCTCGTCCCCCAACCCCCAACTCCCTCTAAGTGATTCCCCTGCTGGTGACTCAGACTCTCCACCATTGGAGGAATCTAGGCCAGCCCAGCTCTCTCCAGATGACTACCCCGTGGCACACACAGCCCCTCCTTCCCTGGAGGAAGCTGGCCCTGCCAAAACAACTCAAAGAACTTGCCGGCAGTGAGTAAATTTTGAAGTGGACACAGGGGCAGTATACTCAGCCCTTAAGACACCATTGGGCCATCTATCAAATAAAATGACTCTAGTTCAAGGGCCTAATGGCAGTAAATATGGGGCTTAGAAAACTAAGAGGACCATGGTCCTGGGGAAAGGAAAAATCCATCACTCCTTTCTAGTAATCCCAGAATGCCCCCCCCCCCCATTGATGGGCAGAGATCTGCTCAACAAGCTCCAGGCCAGAATAACTTTTATCCCTGAAGGCCCCCAAGTGAAATTTCTAAAACCTTCAGTAGAAACTCCTATAGTCACGGCTTTAACTTTGTCAGTAGAAGATGAACATCAACTCGTCACCCCCCCCCAAGACTGATCAAACAGGCAAGCTACCCCAGAAATGGATAACAGATTTTGCAGATGCCTAGGAAAAAACTGCTGAGTTAGGCGTAGCCATGAAACAACCTCCAATAACAGTGGGGTTAATAACTACAGCCCACCCAATCAATGTCAAAAAATATCCTCTGAGCAAGAAAGCTAAAGATGGGATAAGGCCCTGTATTCAGAAATATCTGGCCTTAGGGGTCCTAAGGCCCAGTCATTCAAACTGGAACACACCCCTGGTACCAGTAAAAAAATCCAGGAACTGGGGTCTATCGCTTCCTTCAAGACCTAAGAGAGATCAACAACAGAGTGCAGAACATTCACCCCACGGTACCTTATCTGTACAATCTGCCTAGCACTCTGAACCCTGAGCAGAATTGCTATACTGTTCTGTACTTTAAAAAAATGCTTTCTTTTGCTTGCGTCTGCATAAAGATAGTCATTTGCTATTTGCTTTCGAGTGGGTAGACCCAGAAACCAGAACGTCTGGTCAACTAACTTGGACTAGATTCCCACAGGGGTTCAAAATTTCCCCCACTCTCTTTGATGAAGCCCTTCCCAGAGATCTCAACAACTTCAGAACTACGGACCCTGAAGACACCCTGCTTCAACATGTGGATGACCTGCTACTGGCAGCCAACACCATGGAAAACTGTGAGTCTGGGACCCAAGCACTATTTTCCGAGCTTGCTCAACTCGGGTATAGTGCTTCTGCCAAATAGGCCCAAATTTGCCAGAAAGAAGTAATCTTCCTGGGATATTCCCTTAGGGGCAGTAAACGATGGCTCACTGAGCCCAGAAAAGAAACCATTGAGCATATACCACCCCCATCTAATAGCAGACAATTCAGAGAGTTTCTTGGGACTGCTGGCTTTTGCAGGTTATGGATACACGGGTTTGCGTCCTTAGCTGCTCTTTTATACCCGCTGTTAAAAGGAGATGCCCAATTCTAATGGACCCCTGAGCACCAGCAAGCTTTTGACAACATCTAATGACACTGAAACTGAAATCCTCAACTTCACTGAGCCCAGCCTGCATTTTCAGAAAGCCCTATGGTACGTTAAAAATGTACATCAACTCACTCACATTGGTTCAAAGAAACTTCAGGCATTCCTGAAGAATAAAGAACAGAGTTTTCCACTAACCAACTCAGAGCGAAAGGAAATAACTGAACATGTAACAAAAGCCTGTCAGGCCTTTCAATTGGTTAATGCTTACCCTTCCAAGTTTCTTGCAGTTAACCACCTACAAAGATCCAGACCAGGACAATTCTTGGAAGTGGACTTTACTGAAATTAAGCCAGCATGGTATGGACTTAAATATCTCCAAGTTTTTGTAGGTACATTTTCAGGATAGATTGAAGCCTTCCCACAAAAAAAGGCACAAATTGTGGTCAAGAAGATCCTGAAAGATAATTTTCCAAGATTCGGACTGCCTAAGGTAATAGGGTCTGAAAATGGATTGGCGTTCATGGCCTTGTAAGTCAGGGGTTAGCCAGGACCCTGGGGATTAATTGGAAGTTACAATGTGCTTATAGACCCCAGAGCTCAGGACAGGTAAAATAAATAAATAGAAGCATTAAAGAGACCTTAACAAAATTAAGCTTAGATATCAGCATAAAAACTTGGACTATGCTCCTGCCTTATGCACTGTTTCATGCAAGAAATACTCATACTCCCTCTGTTCCTTTGTGTAATCTCACGCACTATGAAATTCTCTATGGTACCTCCTCCAGTAAGGGACATAACCCCAACTCTAAGACCTAATGATCCCTTCCGCACCTCCTGAGTTGACAGAGTTAAAGTTCTTGAAAGAAGACAGTGATATCTGTGGAAACAGCTGGCCACTACCTACCAACCTGGGGACGAGGGGACTCCATATCAATATCAAGTAAGAGACTTCATCTACATAAGACGACATCAGGTGTCATCCCTGGAACCCCGCTGGAAAGGACCATACCAGGTGCTACTTATAACACCTACAGTGGTAAAGGTAGAGGGAATCACTTCCGGGATCCATGCCTCTCATCTCAAGCCTGCGCCCTGTCCAGACTCTGGCTGGAAAATAGAAATGACTGGTAATCCTTTCAAATTGTGTATTCGCCATGTGCATAAGGCTATAGACTCTCCCCTTGGCCAATAGTAGTCCTAAACCTCATCAGCCTGTTCAGCAGCGATGGCTGATCACAAATCATACTGTACTAGAAGTATGCTCTATCTTGCATACAGCCCCATTAGGTACCTGGTGGCCATCTCTCTACCCAGACATTTGTCAGCTGGCTATAGGTCTTTCCTATTGGGATATCCCTGATGAAGGGGATCCCACTAAAATTCCATTAAATCTTTTCCGTGCCATACGTAATGGAAACAAACATTATGGATGTAGGGACACGTGAGCCAGATACAGGTTGGCTAGCCCAGATTACTATGTTTGCTCAGCGGACTATCAAACCCACTAACAGCCAGGGCTGTGTGGGGGAAAAGCCGACTTCTTCTGTAAGTCATGGGATGTAAGCATACAGGAGCTGCCTTGTGGAACCCAAACTCTTCATCAAATTCAGTACTCAGCATTGGGCATATTACCAATTAGACAACCAAAACTGATGGCCCCCAGAGGGGTCTCTAGATGCTCAAATTCTGCATGACCTTTTTGACTTCGGCAAGTGCTCAAATGGTGGAAGGAAATTCCCCTATGTGGAGGCCTTTTCCGTCCTTCACTCACATCCTGAACTATGCTCCTCTAATAGATCCTCACCCTCTGCTTTCTGCTCCAGACTCTCTGCTGTCACTCCCACATAAGCAACCTGATTTCTCCCCTCCAATTACTAGATCAAAAACCGAAGCCTCTGCCGGCTCTTAGACCATTGCCCCCTTGCTGAGGTAACAAGTACTAAGGTACCCATCCACCCACTCACTCCTCTCTTCTCCTGTCAGTGCCCTCACCAGGTCCCACCAAGTCCTCTTACCAACTAAACCAAAGCTCAAAAAGCTAAGGAGAGCCCTCAGCACCCTATCCAAGATGTAATGAAAATGGCCTTTAAAGTTTTTTTTTGTCATCAGTGAAAACAGGTTACTAAAAATTTAACATCGCTCACAGGCTTTTTGGGATACTCACTCCTGTCTTCTCCTCTGCTCTACGTGTTCTACTGCTCAACATTTTGTTGCCTGGAAAATTCCAAACCCCTTTCCCATTATTCTTTTACATCTCTCCTTTCTCATTCTCAGACCATTCTCTTAAACCTCTCTCTCTGAATTTGTTTTACAGAACAGGCGAGGGTTGGACCTCCTCTTCATGAGAGAAGAGGGCCTTTGTGCTGCATTGAGGGAAGAATGTTGTTTTTATGCCGACCATACTGGAGTTGTAAAAAAATTTATGAGTAAGTTAAAAAGATGCCTTGAAGAGCATCAACAAAGGAGAGGGGCACATAAAGGTTGGTTTGTGTCTTTGTTCACATAGTCCCCCTGGTTACCTACGCTTTTATCAACCCTGGCCAGTCCATTAACAATCCTCATATTAATGCTAATTGTAGGAACCTGTTTGCTCAACCGTGTAGTTTCTTTTCTACAAGCTCAAATTGGATAAGTTAAACTTATGGTAATCAGACAACAATATACCTCACTAGGAGACATAAAATCAGAGACCCCCCAATGATCACTTTTATGATTAAAAGTAACCAGAATGAGAAGTGGGGAATGAAAGGTTAATAAAATAGGTACTTGTAATACCTGTTTTTCTGTATGCTTAACAAAACACTGTTGAAATCTTGAGAACTGTTTGCTAATCTTGTTCCCAGAATGTGCTGTCCCCAACTGCCAAACTGCAGAATGTACTCCCTCTCCCATTGGCACGCAAACCACTCACTCGACCTGACCAATCAATAAATTTCCCTCCCTGCCCTCACCAAGTAAAGTACATAAGCTCTGCTTAAGATGTTCTCAGGGCTCTCTTCTCTATTCAAGTGAGCTCTGAGCCCCAGCATGCTGGACCCCCCAAAAGCCCTTTGCTGTTTCATGAGACAGTCTCTTCCTGGTTTCTTCCTCCAATGCTTGGCCGACCTTTACATTGGTACAATCATAAGTGTGAACTTTCCTTTGTGTGTCCAGAATATTACTGTAATAAAATGTATATGTAGATCAGGTGACAGGAGTATTTCTTCCACCATTTCTGGGAGCAATATAATGAAGATGTATGAATTAGTATTGGGGATAGAAATAGGTGAACCATGTGTCTATGAATATAGAGATAATGCATAAATAGACAATACTGTGAATAAATAATATAACTGGTTCCAACTTTAAATAATGGATTGAATTGATATCTGAAAATATACAGAAAATCTTATATTGATATAATACATTTAATCCTACCCGTTATATATCTAATTGTAATATTAGGGTTATGGATTCTCATGAAGAGTGTGTGAGTATTGCTTCAAAAGTGATTATGGAAATTGAAAATAATGTGTTTGGAAAGAAGTCTCATGAAAAGACCAGTCAAGAAACCCGGAAGTGTACATGTGTTCTGAAGCAGGAAGTGATTGAAAGTGAAACAAATGCCTAAATATTTGCTAACTTGTAGATAAAATATATATCCTATGATGTGCATTAATTGAAGAAATAGTAATGTACCAGTGTTGACAAAAATTATCGTTAAATACACATCATGTCGCATAGGAATCTACTTGAATTGATGTTAAACTGGGTCAGTTACTGTAGAAATATTAGGATTTGTATGCACCATTCACTCAAGTTAGTTTTCAGTACTAGGAAAGAAATATGTATTTCAGGTGGATGAATATCTCTGAGAATAATCTTGTGAAAAGTTGATTATAAATCCACATATATGAATATTAATTAATTTAGGGAGTGTATAATAAGACTCATACATTTCATATTTTGAAAAATCTGGAGAGTGTGTGTATATACACACACACACACACACACACACACACACACACTGAGACATTAAAAATAGCAATATATATATATCAATCGAAATTCACCATGAAATATATATCATCCACAGATCCAAAAATATTCATTTTATTGAAGATAGATTTATGCATAATGTTGTTGAACTAGCAAGTTTACCCATACATTGAATTTTCAGTTCCAATAGCATTTAGGAGGAGTGATCTCTTCTCACAATTTGTATCTGCCACGTCAGCCACCTCACAAAAATGTACGTGTGATACCAGGTAGTATTCTATATGTGTATATAAAAATGCATGTGCTGAATAGGCTACAGAGAGAGGGAGACAGGAATTCACATATTTGTTAACATTAAAAACACATGGAGAACTATTTCAACAGAAAATTGACTATATTTATAACACCTACCCTTTTTTATGCAAAAGGCAAGTCCAACTCTACACCATGCCTCCACTGAACTGCTTGCATTTCTATTCTGTTTGGGTTATTTTACTGCATCATATTAGGATTAGTAGTCAGAGTCTAGTTTGTTATGGGTTACTGTCTGGGATTCAATATTTCAAATGGAAAATACGATAATGAATCCAATGTGTATGCAAATATGTGCTACACAAAAATCATCCCACTCTCATCCAGAACAAAGCATTGACATTCCCTTCGTCTGAAGTAAGTCACAGTTAGAACAGTGGTGTTAGAAAATCTGTGAATACATATCTGGAATGGAAAATTCTCAGGAGTTCACAACCTTGGAGGTGGTAGAGGAGTTTCCAAAAGTAACGGACATGGTAAACACTCCTCAAACATGGAGGTCTGCTAGCCTAAAGACATCTTGAGAAACTTCCTCTGAGTTTGGGCACTTGAAATATATGTTATTTTCAGGAGCTTTAGCTTTCTTTGTTGTGGGACCATCAAAGCTGGGTCTACATCTATGTGACCTGAAGGATATGGTTTCTTATTTTCCAGTAAACTTGAGGCAACAGTTCTGAATTCACTCTTTGTAGGTAAACAGTGGCCACATGGGTCTAAGTGTCTCTCCGTGGGGACTGTGGAACCATTTGGTCATCCTCCACTTTTCGTGGTGTTTTTTGCTGCTGCACTGGGAGTTTGGTATTTCCTTCACAAAATACAAGAAGTTCAACAGGGACACAGTGCTAGACGGAGTTCTGTCACTTGCGGTGGGTCAGGGTCTGCAGGAGAATGCACCAACCAGGCTTCTTTCCCACATAGCTTGCCAACTTGTGCATAGAAACTTGATTCTTAACATTGCCCTGAAACCTCTCCATATAAAAACATGCTTTTACATATACGGGTCTCCTGCCTGCACCATGTCAGTCACAAGCAATTTGGAAGCCAATGGCAGATCTACATGGCCACAACACAAATGTATTATCACACAACTGCACACCACTTTCTAGGCCCACTACTCTGCAGGCTCTAACTTAATGGCATCTCTGTTCTACACCATTTTCATGAAACCCAGTCAATCAAGGAACTGTCTGGTACACTCTTGATCAGCAACAGGACATCCAAAGGTTCTCCAATGCCACCTGGTCATGGGAATTTCAAAAATTTCATTTTATTTATCTAGCCATTTTTCAAGGATGAAGTTGGAGGCACTGTGGGTTTCAATTCATTCAGGAACCATTAAATGGTGAGGAAGCTCATTTCAATGAAAGCTCTGGAGAATGATAACAGGCAAGGTTTCCCAAAGAGTGTCCAAAAGGTCACATGAAGCCAGCGCTGTTGAGGTCTACAATGTGAGGTCCATGTGTGTTTTGACTCTCAACTATGGCTGCCAAGTTTTTCAGAATAAAATCATGTGATATTCCAGCTGAGATTTCCAGTGCTCTCTGGAAAGCCACCTGGGCCTAGATCTCAGGTTCCAAGGGTGACTCTCATGCATGGCCTCCTTAAATGCCAACACAATTCATGGCAATGCTTCTCTGAGGTTAGTTCCAGAACTCAGTCTCTAAGGGAAATCACACCAGAGTTCAAGAGCAGGTGGACCCAGTCATCTCTTCCAACTGCCACACAAATGACCACAATTTAAACCAAAACACTCCCACATGACCCTCATTTTTATCCATATAGACATTCATCATAACCTCTGGCTGTATGTTTCCATGAGGGGTGCAGCACAAGACAGTGTCCAAAATAGACTTCCTTGCCCCTCATTTGCCTAAAGTCTGGGTGGCCTGGAAACACTTCCTGTGAAACAGGAGTGATCAAATAGGCCTGCCCTAAATACTGCTGTGCTTCTCCAATTTGAGGCCTACTCACTGTCATGTATTGATTATGTATGTGATTTGGAGTCATGAGACAACACAAGCAACAATGGGCTAGACTCTGCAGGGATTTGAAGAGCTCATTTGACCCAAAGGATCCCTATTCTCACTTGATGGAGGTCAGGAACCTTACAGAGGAAGGCGAGAGACTTCATCCACAATTACTGCACTTTTTGCCATTTTGGTTATGGATGCAAACATGGGATCTTTCTTTAGATCCATCAGGTGCTGAGAATCTAAGCCAAAGCCTCACACAGGGCCAAGTGGCTGATTCAGACACATCCCTTTCCTAAGCAATTGAGCAAAGAGCCACAGGTGATGTCCATTCATTTCCATTTGAAAACTGTTTTGTTCAGGCTTCACAAAGGTGTGGCCAGAGGCAAAGGCCTTCCTGACATTAAGGGCAACAGAAGAATAGGTAAGCAGTAGGCCCAAATCAGGGTTTCCCCACTGAGACTTTCCTGGTCACATTGATATCTGGGTTTTCTGAGATGCTCCAATTCCCTTCAGCTATCCAGTACATGGCTATGTCACAGAGATTGGAGGTGGTAAATAATTTGGACACAAAACCATGATCCTATTCTGGAGAGTGGCAAAATTCAGGAAGAAAAGAGAAACTTAGGAAGATAGTAGGCATTGCCCATCCATAAGGCAAGCTGAATTCCTTTCATAAATTGGGTAGGATGAATTCTGGGAAGATTTCTACTACACAGGACACATTCATTGATGCATTCTCTTTTCTAATATCTACAACCAAGGTCACAGAGAGATGGACAGACATAGAAACACTCGGCTCCTCAAAGGACTTACCAGACACAGTCAACTCCAAAATAAACAAACCACCTTTCCTACCTATTCTCAGAACATGAGACAAAATCACAAACTCACACCCACACCCACAAAGGCACCTCGTTTTCACAAATAGGTCTGTGACCATCAGGAGTGTCCAATGACTCGTGGGCCCTACTATGTTTTCCCGAAATGGCTTGTCCTGTCTCAGATCTGGTCTCCTTGGCCAACTCTGAGGAGTTGTGAGGAGCAAGCGATGAACAACTACATGCTTTCTGAAAAAGTACACTCTTCAGAGCGCTGCTGGCATTTGGCAATCCTCACATAAGTAGGTACCAAGGAAGACTGACACTGTCCTTGGTTATTTCAAAAAACTGAGCCGACTGGAACTGGGACTGGGACTCACTCTGGGTGCCTGGATTCCTGGATCCCAAGTTCAGATAGTTCCATCACCAAGAAAGTGAGGTAGGTCACTTCATTCAGGAACAGAATGAGGTCACTACCTTGGCGACCACTTTGTCCTAACAGTTCCATTCAACGGTCCCAATAGATGGAGGCTACCCCTACTTCCTGTGACACTTTCACAAGTTAGGATGGTATATCAACCATAGGCACCCAGGAACATCTCTCCACACAGGCCTGGTTTGGTCCATCTTCTCTACATTAAGTAGAGAAAGGCTGATTCAGACACAAACCTTCATCCTGACCAGGATGTTTGCCATGGAAGATGACTTGTGCTCTCTCAGGTTTTTCATGGCTGCCTACAACTTCTCCAGGGATTATTTCTGCATGGACCTTTGAGGTTCTCAGCAGGTGGAAGATCCCCTACATTCCTCTTTTGTAAGACCAACTCTGATCCTGCTCTTCTGTAAAGTTAGATTGAGGGAACAGTGTATGTTTAGGGTTAATAGCATGTTCAATTTGAGTTAGGAATCATTCTGTGGGATGAATAATGGTACTTGAAACCTGTGATATTTACAAGAAAGGGGAAATATAATTATGAAAACAGAAATCTAAGTAAGATTTGAAGCCCTGAAGGGCAAATTGGGCCCTTGAGTTGGATACTTATCTTTGAATTATGTTCCGCACAGTTATCTCAGATAAATCCATATACAATGGCATAGGACCTTGTACCTTGGATAATTGAATGTAGAAGAGAACATCCAGTCAAAAAAAGATAGTCAGTAGGATTAGGATGATCGTCCGTAGGTTTAGGAAGAAGAGTGAGTAAATGATTTGGACCATAAGTTCTTTCGCAAGAGGGTTTCGAGTAGAGAGTGAATGTAAATGTCAGAACATGTGAAGAGTCAGTCACAAAGATGAACTGGGGAAAATATGTAGGAAAGTAGATATCAATAGAGATATTAGGAAATCAGGAAAAAAATAAAGTGAGTGATTGGATTAGACATTTTCAACAGGCTTGAGGTTGAGTATATAATCTTAGGAGGAAACAAATATATAGTCACAAATAGGATTTACAATTGAGAGCATTAGGCAACCTGGAGATGGATGATTTTTGTAATCCATGCTCACTTTCCATTTAGGATTTGGTACAATCATAAATGTGACTTTGCATTTTGTGTCCAGAATATTACTGTGATAAAATGTATATGTACATCAGGGAGCATGAGTATTTCTTCCACCATTTTTGCAAACAAGTTTTTGAAGACATATAAATTAATTTTGGGAGTAAAAATAGGTGTGCCCTGTGTCTCTGAATATAGAGAAAATGCATGAATAGACCATACTGTGAATAAATAATATAACTGGCTCCAACTTTAAATAATGGATTGAATTGATATCTGAAAACATACAGGAAATTTTATATTGATATACATCCATTCATTACAACCAGTTATACATCTAATGGTAATTTTAGGGTTATGCTTTATCATGAAGAGTGTGTGAGGTTTGCTTTAAAATTGATTATGAAAATCGAAAATAATGTGTTTGGAAAGAAGTTTCATGAAAAGGCCAGTCAAGAAACCTGGAGGAAATCATGTGTTCTGAAGAAGGAAATGATGGAAACTGAAACAAATGCCTATAAATTTGTGAACTTGTGGATGAAATATATATATTATGATGTTCAAAAACTTAAGAAATCGTAATATACCAGTGTTGAATGAAAATGAACCTCAAAATACACACCATGTCCCATAGGAATCTACTTGCATTGATGTTAAACTGAGTCAGTTAGTGTAGCAATATTAGGATCTGTAACCACCATTCACTGTAGTGAGTTTGTTGTACTAGGAAACAAACATGTATTTCACGTGGATGAATATTTCTGAGAAAAATCTTGTGAAAAGTTGATTATAAATCCACATACATGAACATGAATGAATTCAGGGAGTGTATATAAGAGACATATATTTCATATTTTGAAAAATCTGGACAGTATATATATATATATATATATATATATATATATATATATATATATATATATACACAAAACACACACAGAGACATTAAAATGTAGCAATATATATGCCAATCGAAATTCATCATGAAATATATATCCTCCAGAGATGGAAAAATTTATATTTTAATGAAAATGGATTTATGTATAATATTCCACTAGGAAGGTCACCCATAGGTTGAATTTTAAATTCCAAAAGTGTTTAGGAGGGGTGATCTCTTCTCACAATTTGTATCTGCCAATGCATGCACTCACAATAATGTACTTGTGATACCAGGTAGGATTCTATATGTGCATATAAAAATACATGTGCTGAATAGGCTACAGAGAAAGGGAGACAGAAATTCACATAGTTGTTAACTTTAAAAACTCATGGAGAACTATATCAATTAAAATTGACAAGATTTGAAACACCTACAATTTGTTATGCAAAAGGCAAGTCCAAATATATGTGATACATCCACTGAACTGCTTGTATTTCTATTCTGTTTGGGTTATTTTTCTCCATCATATTAGGATTATCAGTAAGAGTCTAGTTGGGTATGGGTTATTGTCAGGGATTCAGTATGTCGAATGGAAAATAGGAAAATGTATCCAATGTGTATGCAAATATGTGCTACACAAAAATCTTCCTACTCTCATCCAGAAAAATGCCTTTACATTACCTTCACCCCAAGTAAGACACAATTAGAGGAAAATAGTTAGAAAATATGTGAATACATATCTGCAATGGAAAATAATCAGGAGTTCACAACCTTGGAGGTGGTAGAGGAATTTCCAAAACTAAGGGACAGGGTAAACACTCCACGTACATGGAGCTCTGCCGGAATAATACTTCTTGAGAAACTGCCTCTGTGGTTGGACACTTGAAATATTTGTTGTTCTCAGGAGCTTGTCAGAAGCTATGTTCCTTTGTAGTGAGAACATCAAAGCTGACCCTGCATCTATGTCCAATGAACATGAGACAGCAGTGCCGAATTCTCCATTTGTATGTAAACTGTGGCCACTGTGGGTAAGTGTCTCCCCGTGTGCACTGTGAAGCCATTTGGTCATCCTCCACTTTCCATGGTGTTTCTTGCTCCTGCACTGGGAGTTTAGTATTTGCTTCATGAAATACAAGGAGTTCATCTGGGACACAGTGTTGGAGGGAGTTATGTCACATGTGGTTTGTCAGGGTCTGCAGGAGAATGCACCAAACAGGCTTCTATCCCACATAGCTTTCTCCTTGACCATAGCAACCCTATTCTGAAGATTGCCCTGAAACCTCTCCATATAAAAAGATGCCTTTACAAGAAAGAGCCTGCTGGCTGCACCATGTCAGCCACAAGCTATTTGGAAGTCAATGGGAGATCCACATGTCTCAACCACAGATATTTTTTCACACACCTGCACACCACAGCTCTTGGCCCACTACTCTGCAGGCTTCAATATACTGGCATCTCTGTTCTACACCATTTTCATGAAACCCAGTCAAACAAGGCACGGTCTGGTACACTCATGATCAGCAACAGAACATCCAAAGGTTCTCCAGTGCAACCAGGTAATGGGAATTTCAAAAATTTCATGGTATTTATGTAGCCATTTTTCAAGGATGAAGTTGGAGGCACTGTGGGTTTCAATTCATTCAGGAACCATTAAAAGTTGAGGAAGTTCATTTCAAAGAAAGCTCTGGAGAACTCTCACATGCAAGGCTTCCAAAAGAGTGGACAAAAGGTCACATGATGCCAGGCCCATTGAGTTCTCCAATATGAGTTCCATGTGTGTTTTGACTCTCACCTATTGCTGCCAAGTATTAAAGAATAAAATCCTGTGATATCCTTGCTGAGATTCTCAGTACTCTGAGGAAAGCCACCCTGGGCCAAGCTCTCTGTTTCCAAGGGCGACTCTCATGCATGGCCTCATAAAATCCCAACACAATTTATGACAATACTTCTCTGAGTCAGTTCCAGAACGCAGTCTCTAAGGGGAATCACACCAGAGTTCAAGCCCAGGTTGACCCAGTCATCTCTCCACACCGCCAAACAAATGACCACAATTAAAACCAAAACACTCCCACATGGCTTCCATCTTCTTCCATGTAGACACTCATCATAACCTCTGGTTGGAGCTTTCCATGAGGGGCACATTCCAAAGAGTGTCCAAAATAATCTCCATGTCCCTCATTTGGCTAAAGTCAGGGTGGGCTGGAAACCCTTCCTGTGAAACCGGAGTGATCAAATATTCTTGCCCTTAATACTGCTCCGCTTCTCCAATTTGAGGCCTTCTGACTGTGGGGTTTAGATTCTTTATGTGAATTGGAATCAGGAGAAAAGACAAGCCCTTCTGCAGAGATTTGAGGAACTCATTTGACCCAAAGGATCCCTATTCTCACTTGATGGATTTCAGGAACCTAACAGAGGAAGGCAATAGAATTCATTCACAATGACTGAACATTTTGCCATTTTGGTTTTGGATGCACACATGGAATCTTTCTTTAGATCCATCAGGTGCTGAGAATATAAGCCACAGCCTCACACAGGGCCAAGAGGCTGATTCAGACACATCCTATTCCAAAGAAATTAAGCAAAGAATGCAAGGTGATGCCCATTCATTTACATTTGAAAACTGTTTTCTTCAGGGTTCATAAAGGGGTGGCCTGAGGCAAAGACGTTCCTGAAATTCAGGGCAACAGAACAATAGGTTAGCAAATGACCCAAAGCAGGGTTTCTCCACTGAGAGTTTCCTGGTCACACTGATATCTGAGTTTTCTGAGATACTGGCCATTCCATTCAGCTATCCAGTACAAGGCCATGTCACAGACGTTGGAGTTGGCACCTATCTTGGACACAAATCCATGATCCTATTCTGGAGAGTGGCCAGAATTCAGGAAGAAAAAATGGGACTTAGGAAGGTAGTAGGTTTTGCCCATCCGTAAGGAAAGCCACACTCCATTCATAAGTTAGACAGGATGAATTCTGGGAAGTTTTCTAGTAGACAGGACACATCCATTGTTGCATTGTCTTTTCTCGTGTCTACAACCACGGACACAGTGGGATACACAGACATAGAAACACTCACCTTGTCAAACGACTTACTAGAAACAGTTCACTCCAAACAAACAAACAAGCAAACAAACAAACAAACAAACAAAAAAAAACGCCTTTCCTACCTATTCTCAGAACATGAGAGAAAACAACAAACCCACACTCACAAAGGCACCTCCTTCCCCCAAGTAAGTCTTTGACTATCCGGTGTGTCCTCTGACTGGTGGGCCATACTATGTTCCCCCGAAATGGCCTGTACCCTCTCTTGTTTCCTTGGCCAACACTGTGAAGTTGTCAGGAAAAAGTGGTGAGCCCCTACCTGCTTTATCAGGAAAGGACCCTCTTAAGAGCTCTCCTGGCATTTTGCCATCCTCACATCAGTAGGTACCAAGAAAGACTAACTGTCCTTGGTAAATCCACACAAGTGAGCCCACTGGGACTGGGACTGGGAATGCATCTGGGTGCCTGGCTTCTTGGATACCAAGTTCAGAGAGTTCCATCACCAAGGAAATGAGGTACATCACTTTCTTTGGAACTGAATGAGGTCACTGCCTTGGCAACCCCTTTGTCCTAAAAATTGCTTCCAAAGGTCCAGTGAGATGGTGGCTGTCCCTACTTTCTCTGACACTTTCACAAGTTAGAATGGTATATAAATCATAGGCACCCGGGAACAGCTCTCCACACAGGCCTGGTTTGGTCCATCTTCTCCACAATAAGAAGAGAGAGCCTGATTCAGAAACATCCTTTCATCCTGACCAGGTTGTTTGCCATGCAAATTGGCCTTTGCTCTTTTAGGTCCTTCATACCTGCCTACAACTTCTCCAGGTATCATTTCTGCATGGACCTTTGAGGTTCTCAGCAGCTTGAATGTCCCCTACTTTCCTGTATTGTAAGAACAACTCTGTCCCTGCTCTTCTGTAAAATGAGATTGACGGAACAGTGTATGTTTAGGGTTAATAACAGTTTTGATTTGGTTTAGAAATCATTCTGCTCCATGAATAATTGTATTGGGAACCTGCGATATTTACAAGAATGTAGAGGTGAAATATAATTATGAAAACAGAAATCTAGGTATGATTTAAAACCCACAAGGGCATTGGGCCCTTGATTGGGATACTTAGCTTTGAATTATGTTCTGCACAGATGTCTCAGAAAATTTGATATACAATGGCACAGGACCTTGTACCTTGGAAGATTGAATGTAGAAGAGAACATCTACTCAAAAAAGGATAGTCATTAGGATTTGAAAGATAGTCGGTAGGTTTAGGAAGAAGAGTGAGTATATGATTTGGACCAAAAGTTCTTTAGCAATAGGGATTCAGTTAGAGAGCGAATGTATATGTCAGCACATATGAAGAGTCAGTCACTATCATGAACTGGGGAAAATATGTAGAAAAGCAGATATCAATAGAGGCATTACTAAATCAGGCAATGTATAAAGTGAGTGAGAGGATTAGACATTTTCAACAGGGTTGAGTTTGAATATATAATCTTAGAAAGAAAGAAATACGTAGTTACCAATAGGATTGACATTTGAGAGCATTAGGCAACCTTGAAATAGATGTTTTTAGTAATCTATGTTCACTTTCCATTTAGGATTTGGTAGAATCATAAGTGTGACCTTTACAATTTTTGTCCAGAATATTACTGTGATAAAATGTATACATAAATCAGGTGACATAAGTATTTCTTCCACCATTTCTGGGAGCAATATATTGAAGACGTATAAATTAGTATTGGGGGTAAAAATAGGTGTACCCTGTGTTTATGAATATAGAGATAAAGCATGAATAGACCATACTGTGAATAAATAATATAACTTGTTCCAACTTTAAATAATGGTTTGAATTGATATCTGAAAAATTACAGGAAATCTTATATGGATATACAATCATTCATTCCAACCAGTTATTCATCTAATGGTAATATTAGTGTTTTGGTTTATCATGAAGAGTGTGTGAGTTTTGCTTCTAAAGTGATTATGGAAATCGAAAATAATGTGTTTGGAAAGAAGTCTCATGAAAAATCCAGTCAAGAAACCCTGACAATACATGTGTTCTGAAGCAGGAAGTGATTAAAGTTGAAACAAATGCCTATAAATTTGCTCACTTGTGGATGAAATATATATCCTATGATGTGCAAAAACTGAAGAAATAATAATGTACCAATGTTGAATAAAAATAAACATCAAATTACATATCATGTCCCATAGGAATATACTTGCATTGATGTTTGACTGGGTCAATTACTGTAGAATTATTAGGATTTGTATACACCATTCACTGAAGTTAGTTTTCACTACTAGTAAACAAATATGTATTTAAGGTGCATGAATATTTCTAAGAATAATATTGTGAAAAGTTGATTATAAATCTAAGTCCATGAACATGAATGAATTTAGGGAATTTAAATAAGACACATATATTTCATAGTTTGAAAAATCTGGAGAGTGTATATATATATATATATATATATATATATATATATATATATATATACACATATACATATATACACAAAACACACACAGACATTAAAAAGTACTAATATATATGCCAATCGAAATTCATCTTTAAATATATATCATCCACATATGTAAAAATATTTATTTTACTGAACATGAGTTTACGTATAATGTTGTTCTACTAGGAAGCTCCCCTATAGGTGGAATTTTCAGTTCCAACAGCGTTTAGGAGGAGTGATCTCTTCTCACAATTTGTACCTGCCAAGTCAGCAACCTCACAAAAATGTACCTATAATACCAGGTAGGATTTTATAAGTGCATATAAAAATACATGTGATGATGAATAGGCTACAGAGAAAGGGAGACAGGAAATCACATAGTAGTTAATTTTAAAAACACATAGAGAACTATTTTAATTAAAAATTGACTAGATTTATAACACCTACCGTTTATCATGCAAAAGGAAAGTTCAACTATATACCATGCCTCCTCTAAACTGCTTGTATTTGTATTCTGTTTAGGTTATTTTTCTCCATCATATTAGGATGAATAGTCAAAGGCTAGTAGGGTATGGGATAGTGTCATGTATTCAGTATTTCAAATGGAAAATTGAAAAATGGATCCAATGTGTATGCAAATATTTGCTACACAAAAATCTTTTCAATATCATCCAGAACAATGCTGCGACATTACCTTCGCCCCAAGTATGACACAGTTAGAGGAGAAGAGTTAGAAAAATCTGTGAATATATATCTGCAATGAAAACTGCTCAATTTTCACAACTTTGGGGGTGGTAGAGGAGTTTCCAAAAGTAAGGGACAATGTAAACACTCCACAAATGTCGAGACCCCTTGCCCACAAGGAAGACGCAACTCAGGAATCTTCTTTCAGCAGTTTATTCAGGCCCTTGATATTTCTTCTTCTTCCTTGTTGGATGCCCCTCCAAGCCTTAATAAATCATCCCAAGCCCCAATGCAAAGCTGCCACGTGGAACTTTCTCACAGGGTGCTGAAAAACCATGCACCAACTCTCCCAAACAAGGAGTTGTTTGTTACAGACCACAGTGGAGCCAGCGCCATCCTGCAATGGCGACCATAATCTGCAGAAGCGGCTCACCACAGTTCCCCCTTTCTGTTTTCTGAAAACAATACAGGCGAGAGTAGAGGTCCTATCCCACTGTGGAGAAGTGGCTGCATAGTATGGCTCAGTCCTAAGGAGGGCCCTTCCCCAGATCTGAAGCCATATCAGCCGACGCCTTTTTCGTGGGGCGGGGCGTGGACATCAAACCCGCATGCAATAGGACATGCTCTCCTTGAGGTCCACTTCAAGAATCACTCAAGTGCAGTGCCTTGCCTCGCATCCTGTATCATGACGAAGGTGGACGAAGGGGGACAGCTGATCCTGAACTGTGGCTGTACACAACGACAAACGAGTTGACAGCACCCTGAAAGAAAGGCACGGACTTTAAGGCGATAGAGAAGCATTAGTGTGGAAACCCACCTGCGTGCAATGGCAGCAAGACCGGCAGAGTGCAAGGGCTTTCCAACACTAAGAGAATAACGAGGAAAGACATGCCGATCCCAGTGCAATGTTATAATAACTTGGGGTGCAACGACCATGTCAAAGATTTACTGTTTAAGATGCGCAAGTCAGACTTGAGGTGAATTGCCATTTTCTAAAGCTGCAAGAGCTTGGATGATCATAGCCTTATCGTGAGCATTGCGGGCCTTGAGGCAACAGAGAAACCACAAACAGAGAAACATACCGAAGCAACACATTGCACCAAAAATGCCTACCCCCACCCACTCTTTAAAAAAGGAAAAAGCAGAAGATATCCAATCGGTGAATTGACCCAAAGTCACGGGATCAACACGGGTGTTATTCAAGACACCTATCTGGGTTAGTTGAGACTGGATCATGTCTTCCGCTTCCATGGACCAATTTCCAGCCAAATATTCGCCAATGATGCGGGAAACATTCCTGGAATCATTAAATCTGACAGAGGTTATGCATAAATGTCCACGTTGGTCAACACAACCCAAAAGCACTAAGTCAGCCAATTCTTCTACCTGAGCTTGGAGTAAATCTATTCTTTGGTTGGCAGCTAAAATCCCTGACAAAATATGTTGATTAATTGTATTTTGGGATTCAAGTATGGTGGAAGTTTGTTGGACAACTTGATTAATGGTGGCAGCAGTTTGTACTTGATTGGCCATAGCCACTCCGGCCGTAACCGCTGCAGCAGCAGATACCACCACGGCTGTCACTATAGCCGCTGTGATTCCAAAATCTCTGCGGACTCTAAGTAGCTCAACAATAGGGAATTTATCAGGATCTGCAGTGACCGGGATTGGGACAAAAGTTAGAATTTTCATAACCACTGCTACAGTCCAGGAACCATTCCAACACTCAGATAAGAGACTGGTAGTATGAGAACAATCCAGCATCCCCGACAAGGTGGCCTTAGCCAAAAGGAATAAGAAGGGGGATTGGACACAGACCATTGCAGGAGGCATTGTGGCATTATACAACAGAGAGTTGAATGAAACAGATGTAAGTCTATTACCTCGTTCACTTTCCCTAACAGTACCAGAAACATTAGTCAGCCAACTTTTGGCTCCTACCAACTGAGCCAATGCAGAAATATCGGCTGAAGCCCCCTTTTCATTGGAAATCAGCCATTGAAACCAGGACCAATCTACTCCTGTAGAGGAGCTGGCACTATTGTTAAAGTTATAAACATACCTCTTAAGAGAGGGGGAAAGGGAGAAACCTTTAGCAACTTGATGTTTCTCCCAAGAATGATCCTGACAAGGCGTAAACGTTGGGGGGAAACCAAGATTAGGGGAACAGTAAGGAGAGGCCTTGAAATGAGTGGCATCATGAATACTACTAGAAGAAGGAGGCACTGGGATTAGTACCTCGTAGATAATAGCCAAGGTAGTTATGTTAAGAGCAGAGCTACTGTTTGCGGGGGTTCCTGAGCCTGATTGCTTCCCCGAAGCTACCTTGCTCAATACAGCACTGATAATGCTCCCTGAGACCTGATTGGACCACAATGGGTCCTCCCAGTTAGTCAAATTTTTGGTCTTAAGGCTAATGCAATTAGCGTTTTTAAGTCTGAAACAAAAAACTCCTGTTAGATTAACTTGAGATTGATTAAAAATTCTCTCCATGTCCCCTCTAGGAGAGGCACAGGGAGCAGACATCTCACATGAGGTAGAAAGAAGAGTGGGGAGGACACTAGAATTACCATGAACCGGCATCGGCATTGGCCATGCCCGTGCCACTGCCCACCACCGCATTGGTGTCGCCTGTGCCATCGGCACCAGCACCAGAGCCAGAGCACTTAGCAGAATGAAGATCCTCATCACAGAATTGTTGTGGTATTTCTTGTTGCTAGTCAGTTGATGTCGAGACTCTTCTTGTCAAGCGTTCAGGGACCCACAACGGTTCCGTACGATCCTGGGGAAAAACACATACAGATCCTCGTGCCCATGTCAGCACGGGGTCAGGGCCATTCCATTGGCCCGTAAGAACATCCTTCCACTTAACATAGCCAATCACAGAGGGCTGAGGGGACACATGTCTATCGGCCGCAAAGCCACCATGAATATCCAAATTCGAAAAATTAATGGTAAAGAGAGCTAAGGACAGGCGTTCTTTAGGAGTGTGTTCAGCTCCTATTCCCCCTTTTTGTTTTTGTAAAGTTTCCTTTAAGGTGCGATGAGCACACTAAACAATGCCTTGTCCTTGAGGATTGTAAGGCAAACCATGAGTAAGTTGCACTCCCATAGTAGAACAAAAAGCTGTAAATTGTCTGCCAGTATAAGCAGGTCCATTATCAGTCTTAAGGGATGCAGGTGCAGCCCATGCTGCTCATTCCTCTAAACAGTGAGTAATGACATTACGTGCCTTTTCTCCTGATAAAGCAGAAGCATGGATAATTCCAGAGCACGTATCAACGGAAACATGCACATACTTGAGGTTACCAAAGTCAGGTATATGTGTCACATCCATTTGCCAAACAACCAATGGCTTTAATCCCCGTGGGTTTACTCAATAATTAGGGGGATGAAGAAATGTGACATAGTGGGGACATTGCAATACTATCTGCCTAGCATCCTCTCTTGAAATGGAAAAATGCCTGTGCAGCGTTAATGCATTAACATGGAAGATTTGGTGAAACAACTTAGCCCCCTCTAAGGAGGAAGCCAAGCATATCAATTGACCTCTAGTGGCTAAGTCCGCACGCACAGGCATTACCCTTTGATAACGGACCAGGAAGAGAGGTGTGAGCCCTGATGTGCATTGGATAAAAAGAAGCAGTGCGGTTAGAGATAAGCTGTTGAAGCTGAGTAAAGTAAGCAGACACATTGTGGGCATCACTAATAGCTCCCACGGCCTCCAGGACTTTTAGTGCTTGTACCACATAGCTGGAGTCCGAAATAAGATTAAAAGGAAAAGAACACTGTTTAAAAACTTCAATAACAATTTGTAGTTCTATCCATTGTGGATTTCCAGGAGCAAATTGATGCTGGATAGGGGGAGAGTCATTAATTACATAAGCTCCCATTCCAGACTTGGAACCATCAGTAAAAATGTTAACAGCCCCCGGAATTGGACTGGATGAAGTTACCTTAGGGAAAATGATGGGATGTTCTTTAACAAAATGGAGTAATGGATGAGAAGGGTAGTGATTATCAATACCCCCTTGAAACGAGCAACACAGAATAGCCCAGTTGTCTAGAGTAGCACATAAAACATTAAGTTGAGCTTTAGTGTAGGGTATGATAAGAGAAGAAGGTGATTGGCCGAAAAATTGAATGCTTTGTTGAATCCCTTTAAGTGCCAACGCTGCAACAGCATCAGGATAATATTCTAAGGATTTTCCTGGGGATACATGTGGGTGGATCCATAGTAAAGGCCCATCTTGCCACAGTACTCCAGTAGGCTGCCGCATAGTGGCAAGCACACATAACTGGAAAGGTTTATCACTCTGGAGCCTGCATAGAGTGGCATGCTGTATAGCTTGTTCTACTTTTATAAGGGCCGCTCTAGCCTCAGTAGTGAGGCTACGAGGGGAAGCAAGATCTGGATCACCATTAAGAGTAGCATACAAAGGCTGGAGCACAATATTAGGAATATGTAAATATCCTCTTATCCAATTAATGTCTCCCAGCAATTTTTGAAAATCATTTAGAGTTTGGAAATCTTGAGTCCTGATGGTAATTTTTTGTGGTTTTAATTTGTCATACCCAATTGTCGCTCCCAAATACCTGATAGAATCCCCTGTTTGAACCTTTTCAGGTGCGATGTGCAGTCCATGTTGAGCCAACAGCATCACGAGTTCTTTATAAGCCTCATTAACTGTCTGTTCTAATTTTGCGGCCAATAACACATCATCCATATAATGAATGATCTTGGTGGAGGAATACTTATGTCTGAGAGGTGCGAGTGCCTTCCCCACATACATTTGGCACATCGTGGGACTGTTAGCCATCCCCTGTGGCAACACCACCCACTCAAACCTTTGATCTGGTTCCTCGTGATTACACGAGGGAAGGGTGAAAGCAAAACGTTGTGAATCTTTAGGATGCAAAGGAATGGAAAAGAAACAGTCTTTAATGTCAATAACAATTATATGCCAGCCTTGAGGAACAGAGGAGAGCAGAGGCAGCCCTCTTTGAATGGGTCCCATGAGTTGCATCTGAGCATTAACTGCTTGTAGATCATGCAGTAGGCGCCACTTCCCTGATTTTTTCTTAATGACAAATATGGGAGTATTCCATGGAGAAGTAGAAGGTTGGATGTGACCCAAATCAAGTTGTTCTTTGACTAGATCATGGGCTGCTGCCAGTTTAGCCGAGGGAAGAGGCCACTGAGGCACCCAAACAGGCACCTCGGTGAGCCATGTTATGGGTATTTGAGCCCCAGTGGCCCCTAGGAAAAACCCAGACCAAACCTGTTAAGCTTTTGATGAGCTAGCACAGGATGCTTACGCCCCTGTAGGTGCCTATTAGGGTCCCCAAAAATCTTTCCAGCGGCATCCACCATCCTTGCTACAAAATCTAGAAAAGGGTTCTGTAGAGCCCTGCAGAATCTTAGTCAAGTAACCAGACACCTCTCCTCTATTTGGAAGTGACTTCCATGCCCGAATGCAAATGTTGTTAATTTGATCATATGCCTCAGGAGGGAATCCTGTCTGTTGATTAGCAAATCTGCCTTGTCCTAAAAGCATATCCTTGTCCCAATGGGGGTGTCCCGCCGCATAGTTTTGGGCGGCCTGCTCAACAGCGCCCTCTAGCAGAAAGGCTCTCCAGTCCAAATATTTACCTGGAGAAACACAAGCCCGAACAAGGCTAGCCCAATCTGAAGGAGTCATACAAAATCTAGCAAGTCCCTCCACCTGAGTAAGGGTGAAAGCGGCATCTACGCCATAAGTGCGGAAAGATTCCGCCAAGGTTTTAATTTTCTTAAAGTCTAAAGGCTCATGATATCTTCCCCTGTTATTGTCCTGAAATACAGGGTATGCAAGTCCCATATCTGTATTAACTGTCCTCCAAACTTGCGCATGAAAATATCTCCCGGAATTTTGGCTCCCCCCCACATACGGGGGTGGGGCAACCGGCACCATATCTTCTTTGAGATATTCTACCTCCTCCTCCTCAGAGTGTTGTTGACCAATATTGGATCCCGTCCCCTTTTTACAGTAGGCCTGCGTGCCCTGTATCCCTTTTTTCTTTTTCTTCACTTTTATCGTTCGTAGTTGTTGTAACAATATATCAAGGTCCTCAGAACTCTCTGAGCCGCTTGTGTTCTCAGGCGTTTTTAATTCAGCCAAGTCTGGGTAGAGCCTTCTCCTATTTTTAGTTTCAGGCTCTTTTGCCTTCTCACTACTCTTACTCCCAATGTTCTCTGCCACTTCACTATGTGATCCTTCAGACTTTTCCTCATGTAGTTGCTCAAAAACTTCTTGTCCTTTAGTAAGTGCTTCCTGACATCTGCCATCTGGGAGGCAACTACGGATCATCTTCCAAAGGGGTATCACCCCACCCTCTAATATGCCCTGCTCAGAAGCAAAGTCAAGATCTGTGCCTAACTTATCCCAGCTAGATATAGTAAGGCTGCCCGAGAACGCAAACCACGGTGCAGCAATATCTGTCTTCCGTAAAAATCTCTGTAAAGTACTACGTTTCACTTCTAGGCCCTTGCAACGTAACAGGTTATCTAGGGCCAGGAGAAGCGGACTTGAAGATACGGCACTCATGACACAACAAAAGACACACAAAAATCAAAAGTGAAAGTAAGAGCGAAAGTACACAGTGCAGCTGCAATAAGATGTAATGCTCTCTCTGGCTTTACAGAGGAGCTGCCGCTTTGATAGCGGGTCCCACTTACCTGGGACTAATCCCCGCTTTGACCGCGGGTCCCACTTACCTGGGACTAACCTCCGCTTTGACCGCGGGTCCCACTTACCTGGGACTAACCGGTGCACCACCCCTGACTGCAGAAAGTTCTGGTTCCCGGGTTTTCAGCACCACTTGTCGCGACCCCTTGCCCGCAAGGAAGATGCAACTCAGGAATCTTCTTTCAGCAGTTTATTCAGGCCCTTGATATTTCTTCTTCTTCCTTGTTGGATGCCCCTTCCAGCCTTAATAAAGAATCCCAAGCCCCAATGCAAAGCTTCCACGTGGAACTTTCTCACAGGGTGCTGAAAAACCATGCACCAACTCTCCCAAACAAGGAGTTGTTTGTTACAGACCACAGTGGAGCCAGCACCATCCTGCAATGGCGACCATAATCTGCAGAAGCGGCTCACCACACACAAACATGGAACTCTGCTGGCCTAAAGTCTTCTTAAGAAACTCCCTCTGAGGTTGGGCACATGTAATATATGTTGTTCTCAGGAGCTTTAGCTTCCATTGTAGTGAGACCATCAAAGCTGGGTCTGCATCTATGGGACCTGGAGGACAAGGTTACTTATTTTAAAATGAACATGAGGAAGCATTGCTAAATCCTCTCTTTGTAGGTAAACTGTAGCCACTGGGGGCTAAGTGTCTCCCCATGTGCACTGTGAACCCATTTGTTCATACTCCATCTTTCGTGGTGTTTCTTGCTGCTGCACTGGGAGTTTGGTATTTGCTTCACGAATCAAGGAGTTCAACTGGGACACAGTGCTGGAGGGAGTTCTGTCACGTTTGGTGGGTCAGGGTCTGCAGGAAAATGCACCAACCAGGCTTCTATACCACAAGCTTGCCTCTTTGAGCATAGTAACCTGATTCTGAACATTGCCCTGAAACTCCTCAATATCACAAGATGCCTTTACATAGAAGGGTCTGCTGGCTGCACCATATCAGTCTTAATCCATTTGGAAGCCAATGGCATATCCACATGGCCACACCACAGATTTTTTATCACACACCTGCCCACAATTTCTCTAGGCCCACTACTCAGCAGCCTCCAACTTACTAGCATGTCTTTTCTATATTATTTTCATGAAACCCAGTCAATCAAGGCACCTTCAGGTATACTTATGATCAGAAACAGGACATCCAAAGGTTCTCCAGTGCCACCTGCTCATGGGAATTTTAAGCATTTCATGGTATTTATCTAACCATTTTTCAAGGATGAAGTTGGAGGCACTGTGGGTTTCAATTCATTTAGGAACCATTAAATGGTGAGAAAGCTCATTTCAATGAAGATCTGGAGAACTCTCACAGGCAAGGCTTCCCAAAGAGTGGCCAAAAGTTCACATGAAGCCAGGCCCATTGAGGTCTACAATGGGAGGTCCTTGTTTGTTTTGACTCTCAACTATGGTTGCCAAGTCTTTCAGAATAAAATAATGTGATATCCTGGCTGAGATTTCCAGTGCTCTGTGGAAAGCAACCCTGGGCCAAGACTCATTTTCCAAGGGCGACTCTCATGCGAGGCCTCCTAAAATCCCAACACAATTCATTGCAATACTTCTCTGAGGTCAGTTCCAGAAATCAGTCTCTAAGTGGAATCACACCAGAGTTGAAGCCCAGGTGTAACCAATCATCTCTTCCAACCGCCACACAAGTGATCACATTTAAAACCAAAACACTCCCACCTAGCCCTCATCTTCTTCCATAAAGACACTCATAATAACCTCTGGCTGGAGGTTTACTTGAGAGGCACAGCCCAAGACAGTGTCCAAAAGAAGCTCCCTTACCACTCATTTGCCTAAAGGCCCGGACTCCCTTCCTGTGAACCAGGAGTGATTAAATATGCCTGCTGTTAATACTGCTTCACTTCTCCAATTTGTGGCCTACTGACTGTGGAGTTTAGATTCTTTATGTGAATTGGAGTTATGAGAAAACCAAAGCACCAATGGGCTAGACTCTACAGAGCTTTGAAGAACTCATTAGACCCAAGGAATCCCTATTCTCACTTGACGGAGGAAGGAACATTACAGAGGAAGGTGAGAGACTTCATGCACAATGACTGCTCTTTTGGCCATTTTCGTTTTGGATGCACACATGGGATCTTTCTTTAGACCCAACAGGTGCTGAGAATCTAAGCCACAGTCTCACACAGAACCAAGAGGCTGATTCAGACTCATCCCATTCCAAAGCAATTAAGCAAAGAGCCCAAGGTGATGCCCATTCATTTCCATCTGAAAACTGTTTTCTTCAGGCTTCACAAAGGGGCGACCTGAGGCAAAGACCTTCCTGACATTCAGGGCAACGGACAAATAGGTAAGCAAAAGACCCAAAGCAGGGTTTCTCCACTGAGACTCTCCTAGTCACACTGATATCTGAGTTTTCTGATATGCTCCCATTCCCTTCAGCTATCCAGTACATAGCCATGTCACAGAGCTTGGAGGTGGTACATAACTTGGAAACAAAATCATGAGCCTATTCTAGAGAGAGGCCAAAATCAGGAAGAATACAGGAACTTAGGAAGATTGTAGGTGTTGTACATCTATAAGGCAAGCCACAGTCCATTCATAAATTAGGGAGGATGAATGCTGAGAAGCTTTCTACTAGACATAACACATCCATTGATGCATTCTCTTTTCTAATATCTACAACCACAGACACAGTGGGATACACAGACATAGAAACACTCGCCTTGTCAAAGGACTTACTAGACACAGTCCATTCCAAACCAAACAAACTGCCTTTCCTACGTATTCTTAGAACATGAGACAAAACCACAAACTCACACCCATACCCACAAAGATACCTCTTTCCCCCAAGTAGGTATGTGACTATCCAGAGAGTCCTCTGACTGGTGGGCCATTTTTTGTTCCCCCGAAATGGCCTGTCCTGTCTAAGATCTGGTCTACTTGGCCAACTCTGTGAAGTTGTCAGGGCCCAGCAGTGAGCCACTACCTGCGTTCTTAGGAAAGGCCGCTCTTCAGAGCTCTCCTGGCATTTGGCCATACTCACATCAGTATTTACCAAGAAAGACGGACTCTGTCCTTGGTAAGTCTAAACAAGTGAGACCACTGGGACTGAGACTGGGCCTGCCTCTGGGTGCTTGGCTTCTTGGATTCCAAGTTCAGAGAGTTCCATCACCAAGGAAATTAGGTAAGGTCACTTCCTTCAGAAACTGAATTAGGTCACTGCCTTGGCAACCACTTTGTCCTAACAGTTTCTTCAAACGGTCCTTTGAGATGGAGGCTGCCCCTATTTCCTGTGACAATTTCACAAGTTAGAATGTTATATTAACCATAGGCACTTGGAACAGCTCTCCACACAGGCCTGGTTTGGTTTATCTTCTCTACATTAAAAAGATAGAGGCTTATTCAGACACATCCCTTCGTCCTGACCAGGTTTTTTTTGCCATGTAATAGGACTTTCGCTTTCTCAGGTCCTTCATAGTTCCCTACATCTCCTCCAGGGATCATATCTACATGGACCTTTGAGCTTCTCAGCAGGTGAAAGATTCCCTATATTCCTGTATTGTAAGACCAACTCTGTGCCTGCTCTTTTGTAAAGTTAGATTAGGGAACAGTGTATGATTAGGGTTAATAACAGGTTTGATTAGGGTTAGGAATCATTCTGCTGGATGAATAATGGTATTGGTATTCTGTGATATTTAATAATATAGAGGTGAAATATAAGTATGAAAACAGAATTCTAGGTAAGATTTGAAGCCCAGAAGGGCATTGGTCACTTTAGTGGGATACTTACCTTTGAACTATGTTCTGCACAGATGTCTCAAATAAATAGATAAACAATGGCAAAGGACCATGTACCTTGGTTGATTGAATGTCTAAGAGAACATCCAGTCAAAAAGGCATAGTCGATAGGATTAGGAAGATAGTGTTGGTTTAGATAGAAAAGTGAGTATAAGATTTGGACCAAAAGTTCTTTAGCAATAGAGTTTTGGTTAGAGAGTGAATGTAAATGTCAGCACATGTGAAGAGTCGGTCACAGTGATGAACTGGAAAAAATATGTAGGAAAGCAGATATCAATAGAGACATTAGGAAATCAGGCAAAGTATATAGTGAGTGATAGGATTAGACATATTCAACAGGCTTGAGATTGAATATATAATCTTAGGAAGAAACAAATATGTAGTCACCAATAGGATAGACATTTGAGAGCATTAGGCAACCTGGACATGGGTGTTTTTAGTAATCCATGCACACTTTCTATTTAGGATTTGGTACAAACATAAGTGTGACATTTGCTTTTTTTGTGTCCAGAATATTACACTGATAAAATATATATGTAGATCAGATGACATGAGTATTTCTTCCACCATTTCTAGGAGCAATATATTGAAGACATATAAATTAGTATTGGGGGTACAAATAGGTGCACCCTTTTTCTATGAATATAGAGATAATGCATGACTAAACCATACTGTGAATAAATAGTATCACTGTTTTCAACTTTAAATAATGGATTGAATTGATATCTGAAAATATACAGGAAATTTTATATTTATGTACATACATTCATTCAAACCAGTTATATATCTATTGGTAATATTATGGTTATAGTTTATCATGAAGTGTGTGTGAGTTTTGCTTCAAAATTGATTATGGAAATCGAAAATAATGTGTTTGGAAAGAAGTCTAATGAAAAGACCAATCAAGACATCTGGAGAAATACATGTGTTCAAAAGCAGGAATTGATTGTAAGTGAAACAAATGCCCATAAATTTGTGAATTTGTGGATGAAATATATATCCTATGATGTCCATTATATGAAGAAATATTAAGTACCAGTGTTGAATAAAATTGAACGTCAAAATACACACCTTGTCCCATCGGAATCTACTTGCATTGATGTTAAACTGGGTCAGTTACTGTAGAAATATTAGTTTTTGTATGCACCATTCATTCAACTTAGTGTTCATTACTAGGATACAAATATGTTTTTCAGGTGGATGAATATTTCTGAGAATAATCTTGTGAAAAGTTGATTATAAATCCAAGTCCATGAACATGAATGAATTTAGGGAATTTAAATAAGACACATATATTTCATAGATTGAAAAATCTGGAGAGTGTGTATTTGTATATATATACACAAAACACACAGAGAGACATTAAAAAGTAGTAATATATATGCCAATCAAAATTCATCAATAAATATATATTATCCACAGATGACAAAACATATATTTTACTGAACATGGATTTATGTATATTGTTGTTCTACCAGGGGACTCAACCATAGGTTGAATTTTCGTTTCCAACAGCGTTTAAGAGGAGTGATCTTTTTTCAGAATTTGTATAGGCCAAGTCAGCCACCTCACAAAAATGTACCTGTGATACCAGGTAGGATTCTATAAGTGCATGTAAAAATACATGTGATGAATAGGATACAGAGAAAGGGATACAGGAATTCACATATTTGTTAATTTTAAAAACACTTGAAGAATTATTTCAATTGAAAATTTACTAGATTTATAACACCTAGCGTTTATCATGCAAAAGGCAAGTCCAGCTATACACCATGCCTCCACTGAACTTCTTGTATTTCTATTCTGTTTGCATTATTTTTCTCCATCATCTTAGGATTAGTTGTCAGACTCTAGTAAGGTATGTGAATATTTCTCAGAATAATCTTGTGAAAAGATTATTATAAATCCACATTCATGAATATGAAAAATTTAGGAAGTGTAAAATAAGACACATATATTTCATATTTTGAATAATCTGGAGAGTGTGTGTGTGCGTGTGTGTGTGTGTGTATATATATATACACACTCATGCACACACACACACACACACACACACACACACACATATACACAGACATTAAAAAGTAGCACTATATGTCAATTGAAAATCACCAAGAAATATATATCATGCACAGATTCAAATAAATTCATTTTACTGAACATGGATTTATGTATAATGTTGTTCAACTAGGAAGCTCACACATAGGTTGAATTTTCAATTCCAACAGCGTTTAGGAGGAGTGATCCCTTGTCAGAATTTGTATCTGCCAATTCAGCCACCACACAAGAATGAACGTGTGGTAACAGGTAGGATTCTATATGTGCATATAGAAATACAGGTCCTGAATAGGCATTAAAAACATATGGAGAACTATTTCCAAAAAAAATTGACTGGATTTATAACTCCTACCCTATATTATGCAAAAGGCAAGTCCAACTATACACCATGCCTCCTCTGAACTGCTTGTAGTTCTATTCTTTTTGGGTTATTTTTCTCCAACATATTAGGATTAGTATTCAGAATCTAGTAGAGTATGTGTTAATGTCAGGGATTCAGTATTTTGAATGGAAAATTGGAAAATTTATCCAATGTGTATGCAAATATGTGCTACACAAAAATCTTCCCACTTTCATCCAGAACAATGCCTTGACATTACCTTCACCCCAAGTAAGACACAATTAGAGGAGAAGTGTTAGAAAATCTGTGAATACTTATCTGGAATGAAATATGATAAGGAGTTCACAACCATGGACGTGGTAGAGGAGTTTCCAAAAGTAAGGGACAGGGTAAACACTCCACAATAATGGAGCTCTGCTGGCCTAATGACTTCTTGAGAAACTGCCTCTGAGTTTGGGCACTTGAAATATATGTTGTTGTCAGGAGCTTTTGCTTTTTTTCTAGTGAGATGATCAAAGCTGGGTCAGCATCTATGTGACCTGAAGGACATAAATTGTAATATTCCAATGAACATGAGGGAAGAGTGCTGGATTCTCTTTTTGTGGGTATACTGTGGCCACTGGTGGCTAAGTGTCTCCCTGTGTGGACTGTATAGTCATTTATTGCTCTTCCACTCACCATTGTGTTTCTTGCTCCTGCACTGGGAGTTTGGTATTTGCTTCACCAAATACATGGAGCTCAACTGGGACACAGTGCTGGTGGGAGTTATGTCACGTGTGGTGGGTCAGGTTCTGCAGGAGAATGCACCAACCAGGTTTCTAACCCACATAGTTTACCCCCTTGAACATAGCAAGCTGATTCTGAACATTGCCTTGAAACCTCTCCATATATCAAGATGCCTTTAAATAGAAATTTATGCTGGCTGCACCATGTCAGTCCCAAGCAATTTGGAATCCAATGGTAGATCCTCATTCCCCTACCACAGATGTTTTATCACACATATGCCCACCACTTCTCTAGGCCCACTACTCAGCAGGATCCAACCTATAGGCTTCTCTGTTCTACACCATTTTCAGGAAACCCAGTCAATCAAGGCACTCTCTGGTATACTCATGATCAGCAACAGGACACCCAAAGTTTCTCCAGTGCCACCAGGTCATTGAAATTTCAAAAATTTAATTGTATTTATATAGCCATTTTTCAAGGATGAAATTGGAGGCACTGTGGATTTCAATTCATTTAGGAACCCTTAAATGGTGAGAAAGCTCATTTCAATGAAAGATCTGGAGAACTCTCACAGGCAAGGGTTCCCAAAGAGTGGACAAAAGGTCATATGAAGCCAGGCCCATTGAGGTCTACATGTGAGGTCCATGTGCGTTTTGTCTCTCAATTATGGTTGCCAAGTCTTTCAGAATAAAATCATGTGATATCCTGCCTGAGATTTCCACTCTCTGTGGAAAGCGACCCTGATCGCATTTTCCAAGGGCAATTCTCATGCGAGGCCTCCTAAAATCCCAACACAATTCATGGCAACACTTCTCTGAGGTCCGTTCCAGCACTCAGTCTCTAAGGGGAATCACACCAGTGTTCAGGCCCAAGAGGACCCAGGCATCTCTTCCAACCGCCACACAAATGACCGCAATTAAATCAAAACACTCCAACATGGGCCTCATATTCTTCCATATAGACACTCATCATAACCTCTGGCTGAAAGTTTCCATTAGGGGTGCAGCCCAAGACAGTGTCCAAAATAAGCTCTTTTGCCACTCATTTGCCTAACATCAGGGTGGACTGTACACCCTTCCTTTGAACCAGGAATGATCAAATAGCCCTGCCGTTAATACTGCCCTGCTTCTCCAATTTGAGGCCTACTGACTGTCAGGTATTGATTCTTTCTGTGATTTGGAGTCATGACAAAACCCAAGCCCCTATGGACTATCCACTGTAGGGCTTTGAAGAACTCTTTTGACCCAAAGGATCCCTATTCTCACTTGATGGAAGTCAGGAACTGAAAAGTTCGGACGAACGTCTTAGGAAAAGACCACCAAGAGACTGTCTCATGCCACCGCAAAAGGGTTTATTGTGGGTCCAGCATGCTGGGGCTCAGAGCTCACTTCAGAGGAGCAAAGAACAAAGAGCCCCAGAACAACTTGAGCAGAGTTTATATACATTCTATGGAGAGGGCAGGGTTTTTACATACATCATAGCCTCTTTTAGAAAATCATCTTATACCCCAGCAAAATCAAATAACAACTCTAAAACATGATTAGCACATTCATTGGCGGGAACAGGTCGTGCAGTGGGTGATTGGTCAGCCCTGAGAAGGGGTTAACATTTAAACTGATTGGTTGAAGCCCTGAGATGTATACGTGCAGATCTGCATGGTTTCTGGGAAGGGGTGTTAAGTATCTAGCTGGTCAGGGAAGATTTCAACACACATCTAATAGGAAGATCTGGGAATTGTCTTAAGTGCCACAGGAATTTCAGGTTCTGAGTGCAGCTTGAAAGCTTTACAAAACCTGGTTCTTTACATTTCAATTTCAATATATTTTATTCTTTCATTTCCCACTCCGTTTTCTGACTACTTTTAATCTTAAAAGTAATGTTTCATAATTATTCTGGCGTCTCAAATTCTATTTCTGCCAGTGGAGCATATTTCTGTCTGATTAGCATGAGTTTTACCTACCCAATCTGAGCCTGGAATAAGGAAACTATGCGGTTAAGCAAACATGGTCCCACAGTTAGCAACACCTTAAGGATGATCAGGGGTCAAGCTAAGTCTGATAGGAGTGTAGTTAACCAGGGGGACTGGGTAAAACATGACTCAAACCACCCTTGTTGAATCTCCCTTTCTCTCTGGCGCTATTCAAGTTATTTTCTTAATTTACTCATGGATTATTTTGCAACTCCAGTAGGGTCAGCATAAAAACAACAGTATTCTCTCAGTGCCGCACAGAGACCCCCTCCCTCATGAAGAGGAAATCTAGTCCTCCCCTGTTCTGTAAAACAAATGCAGAGAGAGAGAGAGAGGTTAAGGATTCCTGCAGCATTGTGATAGAGGTTTCTAACGTCTTCAAGTCTTGATCTATTGATGTTTCTAATTGGGCCAATTGTTGTGACCCACGGATCATAGCAGCTGTTCCCATACCCACTCCTGCAGGACCTCCTATCCCCAATAGGATGGCTAGAGTAAGGGACAATGGCTCCCGGTGAAATTGGGTTGTTTGTCCCCCAAGTAGACCTTTGAATGATTCTGCATCATGATAGAGCACCCTGGGGAGTATCTGCACCATTACACAATAATTTACAGAGCTGTCAAATACCTGGGCTGAAAAGCAATGAGTTCTGACTGTGTGGAGTTCAGTACCATAAACATTCCTTTAATTAGTTCCCAGGGGGTGGAGTCAGCTGTACTCTGGACTGGGGAAGTAGGCAAAGACGGAAACCGGGAATTATGAGATGGTAGAGGGGTTCTGGTAGATCTAGGCATGGGAGGTTTAGGAGGCTTAATTCCTGGCTTGAGGGGATTGGGCCCTATTGCTGTGGGATTTTCTTTCTTTTTAAGCTGGAGGGTGAACCAGAGACCAAAGTCATAACCGGGGCCATAAATATAGAATTGCATTCCCCACGTATTTCTCATAGGCCATTTTGTTCTGAGGTAGCCCCTTCCTTTGGAAGTGAAAGTTATATTGAGGGGGTAACATAGACTATTCTTTCCACAGCGAGTTTTTGACACCACTTGGCTAGTGGCACATTTCTTGGGATCAATCCAGGTGTCATTTCATCCTACCCAAATCTTGCTGTCTGGGGAGTTTGGGTTCCACCATGCAGCTTCCGTTTGTTCACAACCCCAAGATCTAAAATAAAAGTTACTGGGTCCTCCACAGGTTTGGGCCTGTTTGCGACTTTGGAAATCTGCTGGGCACACATAACAGTCTTGACTGGCTAGTTTACACATGAGCTTGGGGAGATTACATCCATAATTCATGGGTTAAAGTGGTCTATGTTGCCCTGGTTTGCATTTGAGTGGGATCTGTGTGGGGTCCTCTATGTCAGGGAGATCCCAGTCAGAGAGGCCTATGGGAAGCTGACAAATGTCCGGGGGGAGAGATGGCCACCAATTCCATAAGGGGGCTGTATGTGAAATACACCACCCTACTTGCCCAGTAGGATTTATAACTTGCCATCGTTGCTGAACAGGCTGATGGGGATTAGGACTGCTGATGGTCAGGGGAAGAATCCATAGCCCTACCCACACGACGGACACGCAACTTGAGATGGTTACCAGTCTGTTTCAGTTTCCAGCCAGAGTCTGTACAGGGTGCAGGCATGAGATGGGTGGTATGGATCTATGAAGTGATCTCATTCACTTTCACCACTGTGGGTGTTATAAGCAGCACCTGGTATGGTCCTTTCCAGCGGGGTTCCAGGGATGACACCTGATGCCATCTCACGTAGATGAACTCTCCCACTTGATATCGATGTGGGGTTCCCTCATCTCCAGGCTGATTAGCAGAGGCCAACTGTTTCCACAGGTATCGCTGGGTGCTGGTTTTGTTCAAGGGATTTAAGTCTGTCAAGCAAGGGGGTGTGAAAGGAATCATTAAGTCTCCTAGTTGGGGTTAGTCCCTTCCTGAAGGAGGGGCACCATAGAGAATTTCATAAGGGGTGAGGTTACACAAAGAGGAAGACTTGGTATTTCTTGCACAAAACAGTGCATAACTTAGGAACAGAGTCCAATTTTTCATGCCAGTCTCCAAGCTTTATTTCGTTAAGGTCTCTATGATGGTTCTATTCATCCTTTCTCCCTGTCCTGAGCTCTGGGGTCTATAAGCACAATGTAACTTCCAATTAATCCCCAGGGTCCTGGGAAATCCCTGTCTTACCTGGGCCATGAATACCGGTCACTTATCCGACCCTATTACCTTAGGCAGGCTGAACCTTGGAAAATGTCTTCTAGGATCTTTTTGACCACCAGCTGAGCCGTTTCTTTCTTCATGGGGAAGGCTTCGACCCATCCTGAAAAAGTATCTACAAAGACTAGGAGACATTTAAGTCCAATCCTTGCTGGCTTTATTTCAGTAAAGCTCACTTCCCAGAATTGTCCTGGTCTGATTCCTCATAAGCGCTTCCCTGAAGTAAGCTTCGATGGGTAAGTATTAACTAATTGGCCAACTTGACAAGCTGTAGTCACCTGCGCAGTTATTTCTTTCCTCTTTGAGTCAGTCAATAATAATTCCTTCCTTTGGTCCTTTAAGAGTGCCTATAACTTCTTAGAGTCTAAGTGGGTGAGCTGGTGTATGTCTTTGAGATAAAGGTGGGCTTTTGAAAATTGTGTACTTGGCTCTGTAGGTTCCCAGAGTTCTGTATCTGTCTCCTCAGATGATAAGTTGCCTGAATGTTCCGGTGCGGCCAAGTCTCCTGATTGTTGTTCCCCCCGGTGTGGAAAAAGTGAACAGAGGCACTCCGTTTAGGGCTGCCAATTAGCTTCCTCATCTGCCCTTCTGTTTCCAACCGCCACGGGGTCGTTTTCCTTCTGGTGCCCTGGACAGTGCACTATGCCTAGGTCCGTAGGGCCCTGCACTGCTGAGAGAAGGTGGAGGATCATATCTTTGTTCTTTATTTCTTTATTTCTTTCCCAGCTGAGGTTAATAGCTACCTTTGCTGGTAAATAGCCCCGTGCACATTTGCAGTGGCAAATGCATAGCGGCTATCAGTGTATATGGTGGCCCTTTTGCCTGTTGCTAGTACCAATGCTTTCATAAGGGCAATCAGTTCTGCCTTTTGGACTGATGTCTCTTCTGTGAGACCAGAGAAACAGATGACATTAGATTTGCTAACTACTGCTGCTCCAGCCCACCACGTACCATCTTGGAGGAAGCTGCTCTCGTTCGTAAACCATACGACTTCAGGGTGAGGCAGTGGCTGGATCCTTCAAGTCTCGTCCTATACTGGTTTCTCTGCCTCTTTTTGGGCCACTCTTTGTCCAAGTTTTCTTTTTCTTTACAGTAGGCACATTGATCTGAGGCCAGGGGCAGCCTTTGGCATGGGCCCATGTATCCCTTCATGTCTCCGTGCTTTTTAACTTCTGGTCTATTTGCTGCTCTGACCAAAACCTTAGCCAATGATTTAGTCTGCCTTTTGCTCCTTTCATCCTCCTTTTGTTCCCTTTCCTTCTCTCTCATCTGTTCCCATTCCTCCTCAGTTTCTCTCTTATAATATACTTTCTCAGTTTATCTGACTAAATCTCTTAAGGTCATATCGTGTAATCCATCTAGACGTTGTAACTTTCTCTTAATATCTAGGGCAGCCTGCTGGATAAAGGCCATTGCAACAGAGGTTTTTTTGTCCTCTGCCTGAGGATCAAAAGGAGTATATTTTCTATTTGCTTCCATAATTCTCTCCAGAATCATAGAGGGAGACTCATTAGGACCTTGGATTATCTCTCTTACCATGGCCAAATTAGTCGGCCCTCTGGCGGCCACTCGGAGCCCCGCTATTAGAGCCCGGTGATAAGTGGACAAATGCTACCAACCATCAAAGGTGTTGGGGTCCCAGTTTTGTCGGTTCATGGGCCCATAAGGACGAAGAGGGAGCATCACAGTGGCTTCTGAGTTTTCTATTTTCCGTAGCTGGCGGGTTTCTTCAGGTGGCCCAGCTTCCACCAGAAAAGGAGGGGCTGCTGCTGCTGCGGAGAAGTCCCTTGGAGGGCTTGGGTCTGGCCCAATTGCCTCTAGTGGCGGAGAGGCTGAGTCAGTGGTGGGAGAATCATCTGGAATGTGTTGGCGGTTGGGGAGCGAGGGTAGAGGATAAGGAGGGGGAGGATTGTCCAGTCTTGTGACTCAGGAAGAATGGGGGGAAGATGGGGAGGGAACGGAAGGTTTGAATGATAGGATCCTGGGGAAGGGGTATATGGCTGTTGATCTGGGTGGCCACGTGGTCCCGGCTGAAAGACAATATCTCTGACTTTTCGGATTAGAGGGAAGTAGAAGGATCCTTCTGCGGGCCACCCGACTTTGAGGATGGGCCATTCTGAAGCACAGAGAGTATGCCAGGTCTGACATTTAACTGAAAAATAATGATTCTGGGCCCTTGAGCGGACATCAGTCCAATGATCAAGGGTCAGCGACAGAAGCATGAAAGTGCTTTGTCCCATAATGGGAGTTACTCAAAAAGAGACAGTGAAGACACAAACGCAACACAAAGACAAACAGTAAACGTTTAACATGGGTCCAAGACAAATATTAGAACTCAGTAACTGGCAAAACCTGATGGGTTAGACAATAAAGACAGACAGTAAACTCAACATGAGTTCGGGACAATGAACAAAACTGTGTAGCCAGCAAAACCTGATGGGCTGGCAAACCGAATCCTGAAGCAAAATATAACCGAGTTGAGGAAACTAATATTCCTTGATTTCCCTCATCCTCTGGAGTGTCCCCCAGGGACGTGGCCAGTAGCTCTGTGACACGTCTGCCAGCCACCGTCAGAGAGAGCTAATGCTCTTCACCGACAGCCACTTTGCCAAGCCCTCACCTGAAACCCGAAACCAGAAAGAGGCGCCTTTCTTACCCTGAGAGGAGTCCCTTGGGGTCTTTCGTCCGCTGCGCCGGATATCTCACCTGGGGCCTCCAGATGAAAAGGTGGGGCGAACATCGGAGGAAAAGACCACCAACAGGCTTTCTCATGCAACACCAAAGGGTTTATTGGGGGTATAGAGTGCTGGAGCTCAGGGCTCACTTCAGAGGAGCAAAGAACAAAGAGCCCTAAGAACCACTCGAGCGGAGTTTATATACATTCTTTAGAGAGGGTAGGGACTTTACACACATCATAGCCTCCTTTAGCAAATCATCATATTCCACGGGAAAATCAAATAACAACTCTAAAACATGATTAGCACATTCATTGGCGGGAACAGGTTGGGCAGGGGGTGATTGGTCAGCCCTAAGAAGGGGTATACATTTAAATTGATTGGTGGATGCACTGTGATGTATACGTGGTGAGCTGCATGGTTTCTGGGGAGGGGCTGTTAAGTAACTAGGTCCTCAGGGAAGATTTCAACACACATCTAATGTGCAAATCCGGGAATTGTCTTAACTGCCACAGGAATTTCAGGTGCTGAGTGCAGCTTGGAAACTTTACAAAACCTGGTTCTTTACATTTCAATTTCAATTTCTTTTATTCTTTCAGAACCTTACAGAGGAAGGCGAGAGAGTTCATCGACAATTACTGCTATTTTGGCTATATTGGTTTTGGATGCACACATGGGATCTTTCTTTAGATCCATCTGGTGCTGATAATCTAAGCCATAGCCTCAAACAGGGCCAAGAGGCTGATTAAAACATATCCATTTCCAAAGCAATTACTACTCTGAAGTCAGTTACAGAACTCAGTCTCTTAGGAGAATCACGCCACTGTTAAAGCCCAGGTGAACACAGTCATCTCATCCAAAAGCCACACAAGTTACCACAATTAAAATCAAAACAATCCCACATGGCCCTCATCTACTTCCATATAGTCACTCATCATAACCTCTGGCTGGAGGTTTCCTTAAATGGCACAGCCCAATAGAGTGTCCATAATAAGCTCCCTTCCCCTCATTTGCCTAAATTCAGGGTGGCCTGGACACCCTTCCTGTGAACCAGGATTGATCACATAGTTCTGCCATTAATACTGCTCTGTTTCTGCAATTTGAGGCCTACTGACTGTCAGGTATAGATTCCTTATGTGATTTGGAGTCATTATTAAACCCAAGCACCTTTGCAGGGATTGGAAGAACTCATTTGACCCAGAAAATCCCAATACTCCCTTGATGGAGGTCAAGAACCAAACAGAGGAAGGCAAGAGACTTCATCCACAATGACTGATTTTTTGCCATTTTGGTTTTGGATGCACACATTGGATCTTTCTTTAGATCCATCCGATGCTGATAATCTAAGCCACAGCCTCACACAGGGCCAAGAGGCTGATTCAGAGACATTCCTTTCCAAAGTAATTAAGCAAAGAGCCACAGGTGATGCCCATTCATTTCCATTTTAAAACTGTTTTCTTCAGGCTTCACAAAGGGTGGCCTGAGGCAAAGACCTTCCTGACATTCAGGGCAACAGAACAATAGGTAAGCAAAAGGGCCAAAGCAGGGTTTCTCCACTGAGACTTTCCTGGTCACACTGATATCTGAGTTTTCTGAGATGCTTGCCATTCCCTTCAGCTATGGATTACATGGCCATGTCACAGAGTTTGGAGGTGGTACATATTTTGGACACAAAACCATGAGCCTATTCTGGAGAGTGGCCAGAATTCAGGAAGAAAACAGGAACTTAGGAAGACAGTACATGTTGTCCATCGATAAGGCAACCTGCAATCCATTCCTAAAATGGGTAGGATGAATGCTGGGAAGCTTTCTACTAGACAGGACACATCCATTGATTCATTCTCTTTTCTAATGTCTACAACCACGGACACAGTGGGATACACAGACATAGAAACACTCGCCTTGTCAAAAGACTTTCTAGAAACATTCCACTCCAAACCAAGCAAGCCGCCTTCCCTACCTATTCTCAGAATATAAGACAAAACCACAAACTCACACCCACACTGAAAAAGGCACCTCCTTCCCCAAAGTAAGTCTGTGACTATCCAGAGTGTCCTCTGAATGGTGGGCTATGCTATGTTCCCCAGAAATGTCCTGTCCTTTCTCAGATCTGGTCTCCTTGGCCAACTCTGTGAAATATCAGGAGCCCGCGGTGAGCCACATCTTGCTTTCTCTGGAAAGGCCAGTCTTCAAACTTTCCTGGCATTTGGCCATCCTCACATCAGTAGGTACCAAGAAAGACTGACTCTGTCCTTGGTAAATTTAAACAAGTGATCCCACTGTACTGGGAATTGGACTGGTTCTGGATGCCTGACTTCCTGGATCCCAAGTTCACAGAGTTCCATCACCAAGGAAGTGAGGTGAGGTCACTTCCTTCAGGAACTGAATGTGGTGACTGCCTTAGCCACCACTTTTTCCGAACAGTTGCTTCCATACTTCCTCTGACACTTTCACAAGTTAGATAGGTATCTCAACCATAGGAACCCAGGAACAGCTCTCCACAAAGGCCTTGGTTGGTCCATCTTTTCTACATTAAGGAGAGAGGGTCAATGAGACACAACCCTTCATCCTTACCAGGTTGTTTTCCATGGAATATGACTTTTGCTCTCTCACGTCCTTCATAGTTGCCTACATGTTCTCCAGGGATCATTTCTGCATGGACCTTTGAGGTTTTCAGCAGGTGGAAGATCCACTACATTCCTGTATTGTAAGACCAACTCTGTCCCTGCTGTTCTGTAATGTTAGATTGAGGGAACAGTGTATGGTTAGGGTTAATAACATGTGTGATTTGGGTTAGGAATCATTCTGCTGGATGAATAATGGTATTGGGAACCTGCGATATGTATGAGAATATATAGGTGAAATATATGTATGAAAACAGAAATCTAGGTAAGATTTGAAGCCCAAAAGAGCATTGGGCCCTTGATTGGAATACTTAGCTTTGAATTAGGTTGTGCACAGATGTGTCAGATTAATCAATATACAATGGCATAGGACCTTGTACCTTCGATGATTGAATGTCGAAGAGAACATCCAGTCAAAAAGGGATAGTCGGAAGTGAAAGGTTTATAAAATAGGTATTTGTCACTTCCTGGGAAGAATTTTGTGTTTATTCCGAGCATAATGTAGTTGTAAAAAAAAATGATTAAATTAAAAAGACACCTTGAAGAGCGTCAATGAGAGAGTGAGAGGAGCAAAAAAAGTGGTTTGTGTCTTGGTTCACCTAGTCCCCCTGTTTGACTACTTTTTTATCAACCCTGGCCTGTCCGATAATAATCTCCATATTATTGCTAACTATAAAACCCTGTTTGCTCAACCGTGTAATTTCTTTTCTCTAAGCTCAAATTGGACAAGTTAAACTTATGGTAATACCCCACTAGCAGACATAGAATGTGACACCCCCCAATGATCACTTTTATGATTAAAAGTAGCTAGAAGAAGAAGTGGGGAATGAAAGATTAATAAAATATGTACTTGTCACTTTTTTTTTTCTGTATGCTTAACAAAACACTGTTGAAATCTTGAGAACTGTTTGCTAATCTTGTTCCCAGAATGTCCTGTCCCCAAATGCCAAACTGCAGAATGTACTCCCTCACCCGGTTGAATGCAAACCGCCCACTCTCCCTCACCCATCAATAAACTTCTCTCCCTGCCCTCCCCAAAGAAAGTATATAAGCTCTGCTTAAGCTCTTCTCAGGGCTCTCTGCTCTATTCAAGTGAGCTCGGACCCCCTGCATGCTGACCCCCTATAAACCCTTTGCTGTTGCATGAGATAGTCTTTTGGTGGTCTCTTCCTCCGAAGCTCGCCCAATGTTTACTTTGATGATTGGGTGTAGAAAAGAACATTCAGTCAAAAAGGGATAGTCGGTAGGATTAGGAAGATAGTTGTTAGGTTTAGGAAGAAGAGTGAGTATAGGTTTTGGAAAAAAAATATTCTTTATCAATAGGGTTTTGTTTAGAGGGTGAATGTAAATGTTAGCCCATGTGAAGAGTCAGTCAAAATAGTGAACCGGAGAAAATATGTAGGAAAACAGATATCAATAGAGATATTATGAAATAAGGCAAAGTATAAAGTGGGTGATAGGATTAGACATTTTCAATAGGGTTGAATTTGAATATATGATCTTAGGAGAAACCAATATGTAGTCACTAATTGGATTGATATTTGAGAGCATTAGGCAACCTGGACATGGCTGTGTTTAGTAATCCATGTTCATTTTCAATTTAGGCTTTGGTACAATAATAAGTGTGAACCTTGCATTTTGTGTCCAGAATATTACTGTGATAAAATGTATATGTAGATCAGGTGACATGAGTAATTTTCCATCATTTCTGGGAGCAATATTTTGAAGATTAATAAGTTAGTATTGGGGGTACAAAGACCTGTACCTTGTGTCTATGAATATAGAGCTAATGCATGAATAGACCATTCTGTTAATAAATAATATAACTGGTTCCACTTTATATAATGCATTTGATTCATATCTTAAAATATATAAGAAATCTTATATTGATATACATACATTCATTCCAACTAGTTATACATCTAATGGTAAAATTAAGGTTATGGTTTATCATGAAAAGTGTGTGAGTTTTGCTTCAAAAGTGATTATGGAAATCAAAAATAATGTGTTTGGAAAGAAGTCTCATGAAAAGACCAGTCAAGAACCATGAAAAAATGCATGTGTTCTGAAGCAGGAAGTGATTGAAAGTGAAACAAATGCCTCTAAATTAGCGAACTTGTGGATGAAATATATATCCTATTATGTGCATAAACTGAAGAAATAGTAATGTACCAGTTTTGAATAAAAATGAACGTCAAAATACACATCATGTCCCATAAGAATCAATTTGCATTGATGTTAACCTGGGTCAGTTACTGTATTAATTTTAGGATTTGTAGGCACCATTCACTGAAGATAGTTTTCAGTACTAGGAAACAAATACGTATTTCAGGTGGATGAATATTTCTGACGATAATCTTGTGAAAAGTTGATTATAAATTCACATATATGAATATGAATGAATTTAGGAAATGTATAATAAGACACATGTATTTCATATTTTGAAAAATCTGGAAAGTTTGTGTATATATATATATATATATATATATATATATATATATATATATATACACACACACACACACACACACATGCACACAGACATTGAAAAGTAGCAATATATATGGCAATTGAAATTCACCATGAAATATATATCATCCACAGTTTCAAAAATATTCATTTTACTGAACATGGATTTATGTATAATGTTGTTAAACTAGGAAGCTCACAGAGAGTTCGAATTTTAACTTCCAACAGCATTTAGGAGAAGTGATCTCTTCTCACAATGTGTATCTGCCAAGTCAACCACTTCACAAGAATGTACGTGTTGTACCTTGTAGGATTCTATATGTGCATATAAAAATACATGTGCAAATAGGCTACAGAGAAAGGGAGACAGGAATTCACATATTTGTTAACTTTAAAAACACATGGAGAACAATTTCAACAAAAGTTGACTAGATTTATAACTCCTACACTACATAATGCAAAAGGCAAATTCAACTATACACCATGCCTCCTCTGAATTGCTTGTATTTCTATTCTGTTTGGATTATTATTCTCCATCATATTAGGATAAGTAGTCAGAGTCTAGTAGGCTATGGGTTAGTGTCAGGGATTCAGTATTTCGAATGGAAAATTGGAAAAGGTATCCAATGTGTATGTAATTATGTGCTATGAAAAATCTTCCCACTCTTATCCAGAACAATGCCTTGACATTACCTTTGCCCCAAGTAAGACACAATTACAGGAGAAGAGTTCGAAAATCTGTATATATATATATATATATATATATATATATATATATATATATATATATATATATATATGGAATGCAATATGCTCAGTTGTTCACAAACTTGGAGGTGGTAGATGAGTTTACAAAAGTAACGAACAGGGTAAACCCTCCACAAAAATGGAGCTTTGCTGGCCTAAAGACTTCTTGAGAAACTGCCTCTGAGGTTTGGAACTTGAAATATATGTTGTTGTCAGGAGCTTAATCTTCATTTGTGGTGAGACAATTAAAGCTGGATCTGCATCTATGTGACCTGAAGGATCTTGTTTCTTATTTTCCAATGAACATGAGACAGCAGTGCTGAATTATCTCTTTGTAGGTAAACTGTGGCCACTGGGGGCTATGTGTCTCCCTGTGAGGACTCTGAAACCATTTGGTCATCCTCCAATTTTCGTGGTGTTTCTTGCTGCTGCACTGGGAGTTTGGTATTTGCTTCGTGAAATACAAAGATTTCAACTGGGACACAGTGCTAGAGGGAGTTCTGTCATGTGTGGTGTGTCAGGGTCTGCAAGAGAATGCACCAACCAGGCCTCTATCCCACATAGCTTGCCCCCTTGACCATAGCAACCTGATTCTGAACATTGCCCTGAAAACTCTCCATATAACAAGATGCATTTACATATAAGGGTTTGCTGGCTACACTATGTCAGTCACAAGCTATTTGGAAGCCAATGGCAGGTCCACATGACTCCACCACAGATGTTTTATCACACACCTGCACACCACTACTCTAGGTCCACTACTCAGGAGGCTCCAACTTACTGGCATCACTGTTCTTCAACATTTTCATGAAACCCAGTTAATCAAGGCACTGTATTGTATACTCATGATCAGCAACAGGACATATAAAGTTTCTCCAGTGCCACCTGGTCATGGGAATTTCAAAAATTTGATGGTATTCATCTAGCCATTTTTCAAGGATGAAGTTGGAGGCACTGTGGGTTTCAATTCATTCAGGAAGCACTAAATGGTGAGGAAGTTCATTTCAATGAATTCTCTGGACAACACTCACAGGAAAGGCTTCCCAAAGAGTGGCCAAAAGGTCACATGAAGCCAGGCCCATTGAACTGTACAATGTGAGGTCCATGTGTGTTTTGACTCTCAACTATGGCTGCCATGTTTTTCATAATAAAATCATGTGATATCCTGGCTGAGATTCCCAGTGCTCTGTGGAAAACCAACCTGGGACTAGATTTCAGATTCCAAGCGTGAATCTCATGCGTGGTCTCCTAAAATCCCAATTCAATTCATGGCAATACTACTCTGAGGTCAGTTCCAGAACTCAGTCTATAAGGGGAATCACCCAAGAGTGAAGCCCTGGTGGACCGAGTCATCTCTTCCAACTGCCACAAAAATGACCACAATTATAACCAAAACACTCCCACATGGCCCTCATTTTCTTCCATATAGACATTCATCATAACTTCTGGCAAGAGGTATCCATAAGTGGCGCAGCTCAAGACAGTGTCCAATATAAGCTTCCTTGTCCCTCATTTGCATAAAGTAAGTGTGGCCTGGACACTCTTCCTGTCAACCAGGAGTGATCAAATAGGCCTGCCATTAATACTGCTCTGCTTCTACTATTTGAGGCCTACTGACTGTCAGGTATAGATTCTTTATGTGGTTTGTAGTCATGAGAAAACACTAGCACATCTGCAGGGCTTTGAAGAACTCATTTTACCCAAGGGTCCATAATCACACTTGATGGAGGTCAGGAACCTAACAGAGGAAGGTGAGAGACTTCATCCACAATGACTGATCTTTTTGAATTTTGGTTATGGATGCACACATGGATTCTTTCTTTAGATCCATCAGGTGCTGACAATCTAAGCCCCAGCTTCACCGAGAGCCAAGAGGCTGATTCAAACTCATCCATTTCCAAAGAAATTAAGCAAAGAGCCACAGGTGATGCCCACTCATTTCCATTTGAATACTGTTTTCTTCAGGCTTCACAAAAATGTGGCCTGAGCCAAAGACTTTCCTTATATTTAGGGCAACAGAAAAATAGGTAAGCAAATGACCCAAAGCAGGGTTTCTCCACTGAGACTTTCCTGGTCACAATGATATCTGAGTTTTCTGACATGCTCCCCTTCCCTTCAGCTCTCCAGTACATGGCCATGTGACAGAGCTTGGAGGTGCCACATAGCTTGGACACAAAACTGTGAGCCTATTCTGGAGAGTGTCCAGAATTCAGGAAGAAAACAGGAACTTAGAAAGATAGTAGGTTTTGCCCATTGATCAGGCTAGCCGCAATCCATTCATAAATTGGCAGTATGAATGCTGGGAAGCTTTCTACTAGACAGAACACATCCATGATGCATTCTTTTTCTAATACCAAGACCACAAACAGAGTGGGATACACAGTAATAGAAACACTCACCTTTTCAGAGGACATACTAGATAAAGTCCTCTCCAAACCAAACAAGTCGCCTTTCCTACATATTCTCAAACTCACACCCACACTCAAAAAGGCAGCACCTTCTCCAAAGTAGGTCTGTGACTATCCGGAGTGTCCTATGATGGGTGGGATATACTATATTTCCACGAAATGCACTGTGCTGTCTCAGTTCTGGTCTCCTTGGCCAACTCTGTGAAGTTGTCAGAAGTCACTGGTGATCCACTACCTGCTTTCTCAGGAAAGGCCCCTCTTCTTAGCTTTCCTGGCATTTGGCCATCCTCACATAACTAGGAACCAAGAAAGACTGACTCTGTCCTTGGTTTACCCAAACAAGTGAGACCACTGGAACTGGGACTGGAACTGGCTGTGGTCTCCTGGCTTCCTGAATCCCAAGTTTATAGAGTTCCATTACCAAGGAAGTTATGTGAGGTAACTTCCTTCAGGAAGTGAATGAAGTCACTGCCTTGTCAAACACTGTGTCCTAACAGTTGCTTCCAAGGGTCCCATGAGATGGAGGGTGCACCTACTTCCTGTGACATTTTCACAAGTTAGAATGATATATCAACCATAGGCACCTGGGAACAGCTCTCCACACAGGCTTGGTTTGGTCCATCTTCTCTACATTAAGAAGAGAGAGGCTGATTCAGACACAGCCCTTCACCCTGACCAGGTTGTTTACGATGGAAGTTGACTTTTTCTCCCTCAGGTTCTTCATTGCTGCCTACATCTTCTCCATGGATTATTTCTGTATTGACCTTTGAGGTTCTCAGCAGGTGGAAGATCCCCTACACTCCTGATTGTAAGACCAACTCTGTCCCTGCTTTTCTGCAAAGTTAGATTGAGGGAACAGTGTATGGTTAGGGTAATAACAGGTTTGATTTGGGTTAGGAATCATTCTGCATGATGAATAATGGCAATGGGAACTTGTGATATTTACAAGAATATATAGGTGAAATATAAGTATGAATACAGAAGTCTAGGTAAGATTTGAAGCCCAGAAGAGCATTGGGTCCATGATTGGGATACTTAGCTTTGAAATACCTTCTGCACAGATGTCTCAGATAAATCGATAAAAAATGGCATAGGACCTTGTAAATTGGATGATCAAATGTAGAAGAAAACATCCACTTAAAAAGGGTAGTTGGTAGGAATGGAAAGATAGTCAGTAGGTTTAGGAAGAAGAGTGAGTATAGGATTTGCTCCAAAAGTTCTTTAGCAATAGGGTTTCTGGTAGAGAATGAATGTAAATGTCAGCACATATGATGAGTCAGTTACAATGATTAACTGGGGAAAATATATAGGGAAGCAGATATCAATAGAGACAGGAAGAAATCAAGCAAAGTATAAATTGAGTGATAGGATTAGACATTTTCAGCATGGTAGATGTTGAATATACAATCTTAGAAAGAAACAAATATTTAGCAACAATAGGATTGACATTTGAGAGCATTAGGCAATCTGGACTTGGATGTTTTTAGTAATCCATGCTCACTTTCCATTTAGGCTTTGGTACAATCATAAGTGTGAACTTTGCATTTTGTGTCCAGAATATTACTGTGATAAAGTGTATATGTAGATCAGGTGACATGAGTATTTCTTCCACCAATTATGTGGTCAATATTTTGAAGATGTATAAATTAGTATTGGGTGTACAAATAGGTCTACACTGTGTCTACAAATATTGATAAAATGAATGAATAGACAATACTGTGAATAAATAATATAACTGGTTCCAACTTTAAATTATGGATTGAATTGATATCTTAAAATATACAGGAAATCTTATATTGATATACATACATTCATTACAACCATTTATAGATCTAATGGTAATATTAGGGTTATGATTTGCCATGAAGAGTGTGTGAGGTTTGCTTCAACATGATTATTGAAATCTAAAATGAAAAGTATTCTCATGAAAAGACCAGTCAAAAAACATGGAGGAATATATGTGTACTGAAGCAGGAAGTGATAGAAAGTGAAACAAATGCCTATAAATTTGCAAACTTGTGAATGAAATATTTATCCTATGATGTGCATAAACTGAAGAAATAGTCATGTAACATTGTTGAATAAAAATGAACGTCATAATACACATCATGTACCATAGTAATCTACTTGCATTGATGTTAAAGTGGGTCAGTTACTGTAGAAAAATTAGGACTTCTATGCACCATTCACTGAATTTAGATTTCAGTACTAGGAAACAATATGTATTTGAGGTGGATGAATATTTCTGAGAATAATTTTGTGAACATTTGATTATAAATCCACATACATGAATATGAATGCATTTAGGGATTGTATAATAAGACACATATATTTTATATTCTGAAAAATCTGGAGAGTGTGTGTGTATACACACACACACACACACACACACACGCACACGCACAGACATTAAAAGGTAGCAATATATATGCGAATCGAAATTTATCATGAAATATATATCATTCACAGATCCAAAAATATTCATTTTACTGAACATGGATTTATGTATTATCTTGTTCAACTAGGAAGCTCACCCATAGTTTTAATTTTCAGTTCCAACAACGTTCAGGAGGAGTGATCTCTTTTGACAATTTGTATCTGCCAAGTCTGCCACCTCACAAAAGTGTACATGTGTTACCAGGTAGGATTCTATATGTGCATACAAAAATACATGTGCTGAATAGGATACAGATAAAGGGCGACAGGAATTCACATATTTGTTATCTTTAAAACACACGGAGAACTACTTCAATTTAATATTGACTTGATTTATAACACCTACCCTTTATCATACAAAAGGTAAGTCCAGCTATACACCATGCCTCCTCTGAACTGCTTGTATTTCTATTCTGTTTTGGTTATTTTGCTCCATCAATTTAGGATTGCCACAGTCTGGCTGGGCACAATTCAGGAGCCACTTGTCAAAAGCTAACTTTATTTTTAGAACCACACACGCCAAAAAATAGCTCCTCCGGAAAAACACTCAGAGCACAACTGCCACCACCGGGTTCCCACAAGCTCTCAACCTCATCACTCCTCCTGCTCTTGAGGTCGATTGGCTGGGTTGTTTGAGCAGAGCCAAAAAAGTCCCCCAAGAAGCAGCTCCATAATTTGAAAGGGTGGGGAAACAGCCCAATGGGCATCACCGCAGAGGAGCCAATCAGCTAGATGTTGCTGAGGCCGCTGTGAGCCAACCATCAGCTGGCAGTCTGAAAGTTTGCTTTGGCCCCCTGGGCTGTGGCTCTCAACATCTAACCCTCTCTGTTTAAACAACAAGCATGTGGCTTAGGGACCGTGCCTGCCTTAGGTTGTCCAATAGTACATATGGTCCTTACCCATTATCGAATGAGCTGACCTCAAGGTGTCAGCCTCCTGTCTTAGATTGGTATCATTGTAATTGGATCTTACCCATCACTGACTACAGGTCCAGTATACATCCACACCTGTGGAGAGGTCTTTGTACCAGGGGCGGGTGAGGTTCTTTGCCTCATCTCTGTTGGCACCCAAATTTTAGCTGAACGACCATGACAAGCAGAAGGGAGGAAGATACACCAAGGCAATTGATGGCTCTTTTTGAAAAAATTGTACCACCGATGACATCATCAGAGAAATACCCCAACACTACCACAAGTCGCTGCACCAACAGATAGTTCACAATGCATGCAGGTGAGTTCACAATGCATACAAGTGATACATAGTCCAGGCAAGTTCTGCAAGCAGTTCAGTGATGGCTATTGCAGAAGCTGTAGATTGGTTTTATCTTTGTCTTCACATGCACTGGGATGAAGTTAGAAATTCTGGCAACAATGCCTAAAGAAAGAATTATGTAACATTCCAAAAGGCACTAAAAGAAAACAATTTTCTTAACAATTTACATTGTCTCGAAGAGAATTATTAAATATAATGCAAAGAAAAGGTGGATCCAACATGGCGGCGGGCAGAGAGGCTGCGCTTTTAATGCACTCACAGTGATGGGGTCATAAAGTCGCAAGGATAACTCTTGGATTCTACCAACGGAGATTCTCCTAGCAAAATTCCACTGAAGGGAGACCGCCCGGGAGCTACTAGAATTTTTTTGAAGCGTCTGTGTGACCCGGACGAGCGGGACCCTGCCACTAGACGCGGAGTTCGAGATTCACCAGCCACAGTCCGCGCACCGCGGGCACAGCTGCAGATCCATCCACCCGCCCGCAGCCAAAGTGACTGGGTCCTGCTAGACGCTGAGACACAGCTTGGCAGGAATAAGTCTTTAGCCAAGCCTCCACGCGCCAGGAGCTGAGGCGAACCGGGCCGGGCCAGTGCCACCCCTCCCCTCGGTCAATCCGGCAAGAAGCCTGGGGCCCGCCATAGCAGAGAGTTGACGTCATCGGAGTTCGGCTGGCGAAATTCCTTCCCAGCAGAATCCACTTTCGCAGGTGCGTGACTCCCCATACTGATACAAGCAGCCAGGAAACTTCATTGACTTCTCAGGGGTCATGTCCGTAGGGAAGCAGAGGGGAGCCCAGACCCCAAGGCCCCCATATCACCAGCGGTGACCCCTAAGGTCTTAGCCGCCAGTTTACCACAGCACTGGGGCTTAAAAGGGACACTCGGTGGGGCTGCAAGTGTAACTAGATCTCTGGAGAATCACTTCTGGGAAACAGGACCTGGCTGGCAGGCTGACAGGAGGAAGGGGGTTAAGAGCTGGAGAAGTGAAATGGCTCTTGACTGACAAGTCTGAGAAACCCCCAGAAGACGCAGTACAGGGATAGCTCTCGGCAGGTAGAGAGCAGACACTCCGCTTGGAAGGCACAGCTCTGCCTACTGGAAGAGAAGAAGGTGGATCTCTAAGACTTTAATTTTTGTTGTTGTTGTTGTTGTTGCTGTTGTTGATTTTTTTTCTCTCCTTCTTCTCTCCCTGTTCCTTTCCCCCCTTTTCCTTCTCTCTTTCTATCCCATTTCAAGTTTTATTGTTCTTTTCATTCCCCTCTAATCTATCTCTCCCTCTATCATTTTTTCTTTTTAAGAGCACCTTCATTCTCCTACCGCCCAACTCTCATCCCAAGCATTACATCTTCCATTGTGTGTAATTGTCTAAATGCAAATAGGTGAATGTCTTGAGGCTGTCTATAAGACTCCTAAATACCTAGCTACTACCAACACCCTGATCCAATTGCCTGGTAGTATCCACCTTCAGTGGAGCAATCTTCTAAAGTAGCCAAGTCATACTAACCATTGTACCACCAGAGCACCCAACCTAAACATATAGTCCTAAGAACAAACAGCAAATCATTATATGCATACAGAACCTAGAAGCCTTATATGAATTGAATGAATCAGCTTTAAAGTACAACAAAGCCCAAAATTTCTAGGCATAATCTCCCACCACAAAAGAGAGACAACAGAGATATACAAAGCCAAAACAAATGTATAGGAGAAAGCAGTTACAAAGCAGTCAAACAGAGCTGGAAAGCAACGTGAACAATATGAAAAAACAAGGGAAAAAGGGTTACGAACAATGCTGTACAATCTAAATATACAGGAGGACCTAGAAGAATCAGAAATATGGATAGGGAAAGAAATCAAGGCATTCCTAATTCAGATGGAACGGAATATTAGAGAAGACATGAGACAGCAAATCCAAGCATTGAAAGTATATTTTGAAGAGGAACTAACCACACAAATTAAATCCACAAAGAATGAGCTTTATCAGGAGATAGAGGTGTTAAAAATAATCAAGTTGTAATCATAGAAATGCAAGAAACCGTAAATCAGATTAAAAGTGCTAATGAGAATATTACAAACAGACTAGATCAAGTAGAAGTCAGAACATCAGATAATGAAGACAAAGTATATCAACTTGAAAAGAATATAGTCAACACAGAAAAGATGCTGAAATCAAACATATAACACAAAACACAAGTGTTCACACCTAATATAATACATACAACACATGACATAATATTAAAGGCCTTATGACTTTTTACAGGTGAAATCTCCATTGCAATGTCTAAAAACTCTATTGTCCAAAAATAGAACTGATCAGCAAAACATTAACCTAGGTCTGTATGAGCTAAAAAAAAAACAAAATAAAACTTCATGATATGAGAAAGGGCAATGATAAAATAGATGTTGAAAAAAACATTCTGGTTCTGTCACAGATGTAAGAACAGCCAAACTGGAGTTCTGGATATCAGCTCTTATTGATTTGAGCCAAATCATCTTATTTTTGGTCTGTAGAAATCTCTTTAGTTAATCTCTCTGGAATCCAAATTGGCTACTCTTCTCCCTGTAGAAACACAAAAACAGACCCCGGACTCCAGACAATAACTGGGTCAGGACCTTTCCATTGTTCTGTTAGAATATCCTTCCAAAGTACCTTGGGCTTATGTACATTATTTGGACATATATGCCTTTCTGCAGCACTAAGCCCTGATGAACCCAAATTTAAAAAGTTTAGAGTAAAAGGGTTATTTTAAGTTTATCTTTGGGGAATATATACCCCTTCCCAATTCCTTCTTTTTGCTTTAATATGTATGTTTTAATAGTTTGATGTGATATTTCAACTATGCCTTGTCCCTGTGGATTGTATGGGATTCCTGTTATATGAGTAATGCCAAATGATGAGCAAAATTGTTTAAAAGAGGTAGAAATATAACCAGGGGCATTATCTGTTTTTAACTCTTTTGGAACGCCCACAGTGGCAAAATTTTGTAAGCAATGAGCTATAACATCTTTAGTTTTTTTTCTCCAGCAAGAAGGGAGACCATCAAAAATCCAGAAGAAGTATCAACTGTAACATGCAAATATTTTAATTTTCCAAATTCTGGCAAGTTTGTGACGTTCATCTGCCAAATATGGTTAGGTATCAATCCTCTAGGATTGACTCCAAGATTAACTTGTGGTAAAAAGGTCACACAATTTTGACATTGTTTTATTATTTGTCTAGCTTGTTCCTTAGTTATTTTGAAATGCTTTTGTAAAGTATTAGCATTGACATGGAACTTTTTATAAAAATTTATAGCTTCTTCTAGTGTAGAGAAAATATGTATATATGTCATGTGTTGTTTTATCTACTAAATAATTGCCCAAACTAAGGGCTCCAGGCATTCCTGTATGTGTCCTGAAATGTCCTATAAAGAACGGATCTTTCCTGTCCCAGATTAGACTTTGTATAGTGGAAAGCAAAGAGAAAAGAGTAGAGGAAGGGGAAATCCTTCCACCTTCAAGTGATATTATAGCAATAACTATATACTGATTATCGGAAAATAAATTAATTACAGATGCTTTAAGCATCACCAAAGCTTGTAATACTGCATTAAGCTCTACATTTTGAGCTAATTGTTTTCGTACTAAAAATGTAAAAGTTTGATCAGGTGTAACTATTATTGCTGTACCATTATTTGACCCATCAGTGAATATATTTGTAGCATTTATAATAGGTGTTTTTCTTCTCATTTTTGGAAAAATTACATGATGTGATGACCAAAAAGACAATAAAGGATTAGATGGTAAGTGGTTATCAAATGAAACATTAGATTTGCACATGATTATTGCCCAAGTATTTAACTAATTATCTAACTCATCAATTTGATTCATAGTATATGGAGTAATAATTTTATTGGAAGACATTCCAATCAGTCCCTTTGCTGCTTTTATTCCTTTGAGTATTAATTGTCCTAAAGCCTCAGTATACCTAGTAAGAATAGTGTTAGGAGAACAAGATAAATGTATTCATAATAATGGACCTTCTTGCCAAAAATACTTCTGTAGGAATATTTTTTTGGTGGTAGTACAATAAATAATAAAGGCATTCTTAAATCAATTCTATCCAAATGAATATTTTCCATACATTTTTCAATGATTTTTAATGCCTTTCTTGCTTCAGGTGTTAACATTCGGGGTGCATTTGGATCTGATAGACCTTTTAGGATATCAAATAAAGGTTCAAACTCTCCTGTTGGTATACCTAGATAAGGCCTTATCCAATTTATGTCTCCTAATAACTTTTGAAAGTCATTAAGTGATTTGAGTTGATCTATTCGTATTTGAATTTTTGGTGGATGGACCATGATTGAGGATAAAAGAACTTCTAAATAATTAATTGAAAAATTTAATTGTACTTTATCTATTGCTATCTCTAGTTTATAATTTTTTAATAAGTTTGTAAGTGTGGCATAACATTCTAGCAATGCGTTTTTAGCTTTCTGTGCTAATAATACACCATCCATATAGTGAAATATTTGTAGTTCAGGATTTTGATTTCTAAGTGCCTGGATTAATTTGTTAACATAAATTTGACACATAGTTGGACTGTTAGCCATCCCTTGAGGGAGCACTTTCCATTTGGATCTCTGATCAGGACCTTCATGATTCAGTGCAGGGATAGTAAATGCAAACCATGGACTATCCTCAGGATGAATTGCAATTGAATAAAAACAATCTTTAATATCTATAATTAAAACATACCAGGTTTTTGGCAAAGCAGAACATTGAGGAATTCCCAAATGAGCAGGTCGCATAATAACCGTCTCATTATTAATGGCTCTTAAATCTTGCAATAATCTCCATTTACCAGATTTCTTTTTGATGACAAAAATGGGAGTATTATGGGGAGATACAGACGGTTGTATATGTCCTTCCGCTAATTGTTGTTTCACCATGTCATGGGTTGCTTGTACCTTTTCTTTAGTCAGGGGCCACTGAGGAACCCATACTGGTATTTCTAATTTCCAAGTAGTTTTTATTGTCTTAGTGGCCCTTTCTTAAAATCCAACCCATGTCTGTCTGTTCTTTGATCTATTTGTATTGGGGCTGCTATACCTTGTTCTTGTTTTTCTAATCTTTTTCCTTTCCTAAAACCTTGTCTAACCATAATTGTGGGTACATTTTGATTGATGTTATTTGTTAATGTCAAACCTAATCGATCTAGGACATCTCATCCCCATAAATTTATGGGAAGATGATCCATACATATGGCTGTTTAGTTCCTTCACATCCTTCAGGATCCTTCCAATCTAATACCATTGCTCTTCTATGGGGATTAGTCACCAATCCTAGGCCTTGAAGCATTTGAGTGTATTGTTGCAATGGCCAATGTTTTGACGAGAGATGATGCTAAGTTCTTGATGAGAGATGATGCTAAGTTCTGCATCTGTATCCAATAGCCCATTAAATTCATGTCCTTGAATATTTAGTTTTAGCATGGGGCGAGAATCTAAATTTAAAGAAACATAGCCCAATCTACACGTGTGGAGCCTAATCCCTTGGAACCTCTTTCTACAGCATGACTGAAAAATTTATCATGTAGGCTTGGTATTATTAGTAACTGTGCTATTCTGTCTCTTGGTGAAATTACAGATATACCCTTTGGAGAACTGGCTATAATTTTTAATTCACCTTCTATGGTCTACAAGCACGGACACAGAGAGATACACAGACATAGAAACAGTTGCCTTGCCAAAGGACTTACTAGACACAGTTCACCCCAAAGCAAACATTCTGCTTTTCCTACCTATTGTCAGAACATGATACAAAACCACAAACTCACACCCATACCCACAAGTCACCTCCTTCCCCAAAGTAGGTCTGTGACTATCCAGAGTTTCCTCTGACTGGTGCGCCATAATATTTTCCCACGAAATGGCCGGTGCTGTCTCAGATCTGGTCTCCTTGGACAACTCTGTGAAGTTTTCAGGAGCCAGCTATTTCCTGCTTTCTCAGGAAAGGCTCCACTTCAGAGCTCTCCTGGCATTTGGCCATCCTCACATCAGTATGTACCAAGAAAGACTGACACTGTCCTTAGTAAATCCAAACAATGAGCCCACTGGGACTGAGACTGGGACTGGCTCTGTGTCCCGGGCTTCCAGTTCAGAGAGTTCCATCGCCAAGTAAGTGAGGTAGGTCACTGCTGGCTTGTGGGAAGCCGGTGATGGCAGTTGGTTTCTGAAGGTTTTCCTCAGGAGCTGTTTTGTTTGGCATGTGTGGTTCTTAAAATAAAGTTCGTTTCTTTTGTCAAGTGGCTCCTGAATTTTGCCCAGCCAGACTGTGGCATTTGGAGGGCCACAAGGGGAATGAGTGAGGGTAAGTGATAAGGTAAACTGCTCACCTCTGAAGGCAGGGCGAGAGGATGGGAAGCCATTTTAAAATTCCTCTTTTGTTTTGCTTCACTTTTGTTTTAAGTTGCCTGTCCCTGGAGATGGGTAAGATGGAAGAAAAACCACTCACATCTGAGGAACTGATTGAGAGAAAAAAGAGATGGACATTTCAGGAGGATAGAAAAGCTATTATAATGATTTTCTGTTGTTCCACTTTTGTTTCATTCTGGTTCAGTTTTGTTTGGTGATATCTTCTTGGGTTGTATTATAGTTATAGTAAAAATATTCAAGTAAAAGAGAAGGTCTCTCAAGCTAGTCAGACAGAGATAAAAATTCAATTAAAAGAGAAGGTCTCTCTAGCTAGTTAGACAGAGGAAAAAAACAGGTGATTGATCCTGATAATGTGTCTGAATCAGCCTCTTGGACCTGTGTGAGGCTGTGGCTTAGATTCTCATCACCTGATGGATCATTCCGTGTGTGAATCCATACCCAAAATGGCCAAATGAGCAGTCCCTGTGGATGAAGTCTCTTGCCTTTCTCTGTAAGGCTACTGACCTCCATCAAGTGAGAATACGCATCCTTTGTGTCAAATGAGTTCTTCAAAGCCCTGGAGAGTCTAGCACATAGGTTCTTTGGTTTTCTCATGAATCCAATTCACATAAAAATATCTACACCTGACAGTCAGTAGGCCTCAAATTGGAGAAGCAGAGGTGTATTAAGGGCAGGCCTATTTGATCACACCTGGTTCACAGGAAGGGTGTCCAGGCCACCAGGACTTTAGGCAATGAGGGGCAAGAGAGCTTATTTTGGACACTGTCTTGGACTTCGCCACTCATGTAAACCTCCAGACAGAACTTAGTATGAGAGTGTATATATGGAAGAAGATGAGGACCATGTGGGAGTGTTTTGGTTTTAATTGTGGTCATTTGTGTGGTAGTTGGAAGATATGACTGGGTACACCTGGGCTGAACTCTGGTGTGATTCCCCTTAAAGACTGAGTTCTGGAACTGACTTAGAGAAGTGTTATCATGAAATATGTTGGGATTTCAGTTGGTCACGCATGAGAGTCGCCCTTGGAAACCGAGATCTAGGCCCAGGTTTGCTTTCCACAGAGCACTGGGAATCTCAGCCAGGATATCACATGGTTTTATTCTGAAAGACATGGCAGCCATATTTGAGAGTCAAAACACAAATGGACCTCACATTGTAGACAGCAATAGCCCTGGCTTCCTGTGAAATTTTGGCCACTCTTTGGAAGCCTTGCCTGTGAGATTTCTCCAGAGCTTTCATTGAAATGAGCTTCCTCACCATTTAATTGTTCCTGAATGAAGTTAAACACACAGTACCTCCAACATCATTCTTGAAAAATGGCTAGATAAATACCATGAAATTTTTGAAATTCCCATGACCATGAAAATGGTGTAGAACAGAGATGCCAGTAAGCTGGAGCCTGATGTGAAGTGGGCCTAGAAAAGTCGTGTGCAGGTGTGTGATAAAATATCTGTGGTGGGGCCATGTGGATCTGCCATTGGCTTCCAAATGGCTTGTGACTGACATGGTGCACCCAGCAGACCCTTCTATGTAAAGGCATCTTGTTATATGGAGAGTTTTCAGGGCAATGTTCAGAATCAGATTGGTATGGTCAAGGATGGGATTGAAGCCTGGTTGGTGCATTATCCTGCAGACCCTGACACACCACACGTGACAGAACTCCCTTTAGCACTGTGTCCCAGTTGAACTCCTTGTATTTTGTGAAGCAAATACCAAACTCACATTGCAGCAGCAAGAAACACATCGACAAGTGGAGGATTGCTGGATGGCTTTACAGTCCACACGGAAAGATTTTCCCCCCAGTGGCCACAGTTTACCTACAAAGAGAGAATTCAGCACTGCTGCCTCATGTTCATTAGAAAATAAGAAACCATGTCCTCCAGGTCACTTAGATACATACCTAGCTTTGATGGTCTCTCTACAAAAAAAGCTAAAACTCCTGACAACAACAAATATTTCAAGTGCCCAAACTCAGAGGCAGTTTCACCAGAAGTCTTTAGTCCAGCAGAGCTCCATTTTTGTGGAGTATTTACCTGTCCCTTACTTTTGGAAACTCCTCTGCCACCTTCAAGGTTGTGAACTCTTGAGCATATTACATTCCAGATATGTATTCACAGATTTTCTAACTCTTCCACTCTAATTGTGTTTTACTTGGGGTGAAGGTAAAGTCAAGGCATTGTTCTGGATTAGAGTGCGAAGATTTTTGTGAAGCACATATTTACATACACATTGGATTCATTTTCCTATTTTCCATTCAAAATGCTGAATGCCTGACACTAACCCATACCCTACTAGACTCTGACTACTAATTCTAATATGATGGAGAAAAATAACCCAAACCGAATAGAAATACAAGCAGTTTAGACGAGGCATAGTGTATTGCTGGACTTGCCTTTTGCATTATACAGGGTAGGACTTATAAATCTAGTCAATATTTTGTTGAAATAGTTCTCCATGTGTTTTTAAAGTTAACAAATAGATGAATTCCTTTCTGCATTTCTCTGTAGCCAATTCAGCACATGTAATTTCATATGCACATATTGAATCGTACCTGTTATCACATGTACATTCTTGTGAGGTGGCTGACTTTGCAGATACAAATTGGGAGAAGAGATCACTCCACCTAAACACAGTTGGAATTGAAAATTCAACCTATGGGTGAGCTTCATAGATGAACAACATGATAAATAAAATCATGTTCAGTATAATGAATATTTTTGGATCAGTGGATGATATACATTTCATGATGAATTTCGATTTCCATATATATTGCTACTTTTTAATGTCTGTGTGTGTGTGTGTGTGTGTGTGTGTGTGTGTACACTCTCCAAGTTTTTCATAATATTAACTATATGGGTCTTAATGTACACTCCCTAAATTCATTCGTATTCATGTATGTGGATTTATAATCAAATATTCAAGAGATTATTCTCAGAAATATTCATCCACCTAAAATACATATTTGTTTCCTAGAACTAAAAACTAACTTCTGTGAATGGTGCATACAAATCCTAATATTTCTACAGTAACTGACCCAGTTTAACACCAATGCAAGTAGATATTTATGGAACGTGATGTGTATTTTGATGTTCATTTTTAGTCAACACTTGTACATTACTATTTCTTCAGTTTATGCACATCATAAGATATATATTTCATACACAAGTTAGCAAATTTATAGGCATTTGTTTCACTTTCAATAACTTCATTCTTCAGAACACATGTATTCCTCCATGTTTTTTGACAAGACTTTTCATGAGACTTCTTTCTAAACCCATTATATTCGATTTCCATAATCACTTTTGAAGCAAAACTCACACACTCTTCATGATGAAATATCACCCTAATATTACCATTAGAAGTATAACTGGTTGGAATGAATGATTTAATATCAATACAAGATTTTCTGTATATTTTCAGATATCAACTCAGTCCATTATTTAAAGAGGACCAATTATATTATTTATTCACAGTATGGTCTATTCTTGCATTATCTCTATATTCTTAGACAGATACTACACCACATTCTACCCCCAATACTCATTTATACGTCTTCAAAATATTGTTCCCAGAAATGGTGGAAGAAATACTCATGTCACCTGATCTACATATACATTTTATCACAGTAATATTCTGGAAAATAAAGCAAAGGTCACACTTATGATTGTACCAAAGCCTAAATTTAAAGTGAGCATGGATTTCTAAAAACATCCATCTCCAGGTTGCCTAATTCTCTCAAATGTCAATCCAATTGTTGACTACATACTTGTTTCTTTCTAAGATTATATATTCAAACTCAACCCTGTTGAAAATGTCTAATCCTATCACTCACTTTAAACTTTGCCTGATATCCTTATGTCTCTATTGATATAGGCTTTCCTTCATAATTTCCCAGTTCATCATTTTGACTGTTCATTTGTGCTGACATTTACATTCACTCTCTACCTGAAACCCAATTGCTAAATAACTTTTTGTCCAAATCCTATACTCACTCTTCTTTCTGAATCTACCGACTATCTCCCAAATCCTACTGACTATCCTTTTTTGAATGGATGTTCTCTTCGACATTCAATCATTCAAGGTACAAGGTCCGATGCCATTGTGTATTGATTTATCTGAGACATCTGTGCAGGACATAATTCAAAGATAAGTCTCCCAATCAAGGCCCCAATCCCTTTCTGGGCTTCAAATATTACTTAGATTTCTGTTTTCATACATATATTTCACCTCTATATTTTTATAAATATTGCAGATTTCCAATACCATTATTCATCCAGCAAAATGATTCCTAACCCAAATCGAACAAGTAATCAACCCAAACCATATACTATTCCCTCATTCTAACTTTATAAAGGAGCAGGGAAAGTCTTGGTCTTACAATATAGGAATGTAGGGGATATATCACCTGCTGAAAACCTCAAAGGTCAATGCAGAAATAATCCCTGGAGAAGATGTAGGCAGCTATTAAGGACTTGAGAGAGCAAAAGTAATCTTCCATGGAAAACAACCCTGTCTGGAGAGGGGTTGTTTCTGACTCAGTGTCTCTGTTCCTAATGTACAGAAGATGGACCAATCCAGGCCTGTGTGGAGAGCTGTTCACGGGTGCCTATGGGTGATATACTATTCTAACTGGTGAGAGTGTCACGAGAAATAGGGACAGCATCTATCTCATGGGACCCTTGAAAGCAACTGTTAGGAAAAAGTGGTTGCAAAGGCAGTGACCTCATTCAGTTCCTGAAGGAAGTGACCTCATCTCTATTCCTTGGTGATGGAACTCTCTGAACTTGTGAAACAGGAATCCAGGCACCCAGAGCCAGTCCTAGTCCCAGTCCCAGTGGGCTCACTTGTTTGGATATTCCAAGGACAGAGTCAGTCTTTCTTGGTATCTATTGATGTGAAAATGGCCAAATGCCAGGAAAGCTTTGAAGACTGGCCTTTCCAGAGAAAGCAAGTAGTGGCTTAACACGGGCTCCTGACAATTTCACAGAGTTGGCCAAAGAGACCAGATCTGAGACAGGACAGGCCATTTTGGAGGTACATAGTAAGGCTCACCAGTGAGAGTACACTCCGAATAGTCACAGACCTACTTGGGGGAAGGCGATGCCTTTGTGGTTTTTGTTGTGTGTTTGTGGTTTTACCTCATGTTCTGAGAAAAGGTAAGAAAGGTGGTTTGCTTGGTTTGGAGTGAACCGTTTCTAGTAAGTGATTGGACAAGGCAAGTGTTTCCATGTCTGTGTATCCCAATGTGTCTGTTGTTGTAGACATTAGAAAAGAGAATGCATCAATGTATGGGTCCTGTCTAGTAGAAAGCTTCCCAGCATCAATCCTGCCCAATTTATGAATGGACTGTGGCTTGCATTATCGAAGGGCAACACCTACAAACTTCCTTAGTTCCTGTTTTCTTCCTGAATTCTGGCTACACTCAAGAATAGGCTCATGGTTTTGTGTTCAAGATATTTACCACCTCCAAGCTCTGTGATATGGCCATGTACTGGATAGCTGGAGGGAATGGCGAGCATCTCAGAAAACTCAGATATCAGTGTGACCAGTAAAGTCTCAGTGGAGAAACCCTGCTATGGGCCTTTTGCTTACCTATTGTTCTTTTGCCCTGAATGTCAGGAAGGGCTTTGCCTCACGCCACACATTTGTGAAGCCTGAAGAAACCAGTTTTCAAATGGAAATGAGTGGGCATCACCTGTGGCTCTTTGCTTAACTGCTTTGGAAAGGGATGTGTCTTAATCAGTCTCTTGCCCCTGTGTGAGGCTGTGGCTTAGATTACCAACACCTGGTGGATGTAAAGAAAGATCCCATGTGTGCATACAAAATCAAAATGGCAAAAATTGCAGTCATTGTAGATGAAGTCTCTCGCCTTTCTCTGTAAGGTTCCTGACCTCCAACAAGTGGGAATAGGGATCCTTTGGGTCAAATGAATTCTTCAAAACCATGCAGAGGCTAGTCCATAAGTGCTTCGGTTTTTTCTTGACTCCATTTCACATAAAGAATCTAAATGCCAAAGTCAGAATGCCTCAAATTGGAGAAGTGGAAAAGTATTAATGGCAGACCTGTTTGATCACTCCTGGTTCACAAGAAGGGTGTCCAGGCCACCATGACTTTAGTCACACACACACACACACACACACACACACACACACACACACACATATATATATATATATATATATATATATATATATATATATACTCTCCAGATTTTTCAAAATATGAAATATGTGTCTTATTTTACACTCACCAAATTCATTCATATTCATATACGTAAATTTATAATCAACTTTCCAAAGATTATTCTTAGAAATATTCATTCACCTGAAAAACATATTTCTTTCCTATACTGAAAAGTAACTTCAGTGAATGATGCACACAAATCCTAATATTTCTACAGTACCTGACCCAGTTTAACATCAATGCAAGTAGATTCCAATCGGACATGATGTGTATTTTGACGTTCATTTTTATTCAACACTGGTAGATTACTATTTCTTCAATTAATGCACATCATAGGATATATATTTCATCCACAAGTTAGAAAATTTATAGGCATTTGTTTCACTATCAATCACTTCCTGCTTCAGAGCACATGCATTCCTCCATGTTTCTTGACTGGTCTTTTCATGAGAAAAGGGATGGACAAGGCAAGGTAAGGCAACTAAGATAGCACCGAAGACACGGAAACAGTCCTATTTGGTTACAACCGGATTTAGAGGGCATTGCTTCTGTTGTAATCATTTAATCCCCTGCACCCCAAGTTTAAATTGTTTCAGAATTTTGTACCCAACATGTAAGGGAGGGGCTCAGAAGTTCACAGTCTGCAGAAGTTCATAAAAAGCAGTTTTTGTTTCTGTTTTTTTTTTCTCTGTTCTGGGCAAGTTAACATTTTAAGGACACCGGGAATGGGGCAGAGCTATTTTCTTCTCTTTTTTTTTTTTCTCTCTGCCAGCTGTTACCATGAAGCCCAGTTGGTAACTTCTTTATCTTAGAAATGTAGCCATCTCTGTGAAGCCCCAGCTCAAGCTCAGAGGCCTTGTTTACATATTGCCAGCATTGTGACTGACTCTTTCCAAACACATTATTTTTGATTTCCATAATTACTTTTGTAGCAAAACTAACATATCTTCATGATAAACCGTAACCCTAATATTAATATTAGATGTATCATTGGTTGGAATGAATGATTGTATATAAATATAAGATTTCTTATATATTTTCAGATATCTATTCAATCTGTTATTTAATGTGGAACCAGTTATATTATTTATTCACTTATGGTCTATTCATGCATTATCTCTATATTCAATGACACAGTGTACACCTTTTTGTACCCCCAATACCCATTTATATGTCTTCAAAATATTGCTCCCCGAAATAGTGGAAGAAACACTCATGTCACCACATCTACATATACATTTTATCACAGTAGTATTCTGGAGACAAATGTAAAGGTCACACTTGTGATTGTACCAAAGCCTAAATGGAAAGTGAGCATGGATTACAAAAAACATCCATGTCAAAGTTGCCTAATGCTCTCAAATGTCAATCCTATTGGTGACTACATTTTGTTTCTTCTTAAGATTATATATTCTAACTCAATTCTGTTGAAAATGTCTAATTGTATCACTCACTTTATACTTTGCCTGATTTTGTAATGTCTTTATTGATATCTGCTTTCTTACATATTTTCCCCACTTCATTATTGTGACTGTTCACATGTGCTGACATTTACATTCACTCTCTAACCGAACCCCTATTGCTAAAGATATTGTTTTCCAAATCCTATACTCACTCTTCTTCCTAAACCTACCGACTATCTTCTTAATCTTACCGACTATCCCTTTATGACTGGATTTTCTCTTCTACATTCAAACATCCAAGTAATGTTCCTGCAAGCGTTGGAGGAAGAGATCACCAAGAGAGTGTCTCATGCAACAGCAAGGGGTTAATTGGGGGTCCAGCAAGCTGGGGCTCAGAGCTCACATGAATAGAGCAGAGAGCCCTGAGAACAGCTTAAGCAGAGCTTATATACTTTCCTTGGAGAGGGCAGGGATGGAAATTTATTGATGGGTCAGAGCGAGTGGACGGTTAGTGTGAAAGTGGGTGAGGGAATACATTCTGCAATTTGACAGTTGGGGACAGCACAATCTGGGAACAAGATTACAAACAGTTCTAAAGATTTCAACAGTGTTTTGTTAAGCATACAGAAAAACAGGAAGTTACAAGTACCTTTTTTATTAACCTTTCATTCCGCACTTCTTCTTCTTGCTACTTTTAATCATAAAAGTGATTATTGGGGCGTGTCACATTCTATGTCTGCTAGTGGGGTATTACCATAAGTTTAACTTGTCCAATTTGAGCTTGGAGTAAAGAAATTACATGGTTGAGCAAACAGGGTTTTATAGTTAGAAATAATATGAGGATTATTATTGGACAGGCCAGGGTTGATAAAAGCGTAGATAACCAGGGGGACTGTTTGAACCAAGACTCAAACCACCCTTTTTGGGCCTCTCTCTCTCATTGACGCTTTTCAAGGCATCCTTTTATTTTACTCATAGGTTTTTTTTACAACCTCAGTATGGTCGGCATCAGAACAACATTCTTATATCAATGCAGCACAAAGGCCCCCTTCTCTCATGAAGAGGAGGTCCAACCCTCAACTGGTGTGTAAAACAAATTCAGATACAGATGTTAAAGATTCCTGCAAAGCTGTGATGGAGGTTTCTATTATCTTTAAGTTTTGGTCTCTTGCTGCTTCTATTTGGGTCATTTGTTGTGTACCATGGAGCAGGACAGTGGTTCCTGTGATTACCCCTGCCGCAACTCCAATTCCTAATATGATGGCTAAAGTGAGGGATATATGTTCCCAGTGGAACCGGGTTGTATGCCCCCCTGTTTGAACTTCAAATGAAACCTGGGTCATTATAGAGCAATCTGGGACACATCTTCACCATTACACAATTAATCAAATCTGTTGACCATTTCATGAAAACATAAACAATGTTTAAGTATATAGAATTATACTGTTGTAGGGACGGACAAGGCACGGCACTTAAGATAGCACCAAAGACAGGGAAACAGTCCTATTTGGTTGCAACCGGATTCAGAGGGCATTGCTTCTGTTGTAATCAATTAACTCCCTGAACCCCAAGTTTAGGTAGTTTCAGAATTTTGTACCCAACATGAAAGAGAAGAGACTCAGAAGTTCACAGTCTGCAGAAATTCAAAAAAAGAAGCTTTTTTTTTTTCTGTTTTCTCCTCTATTGTGGTCAAGTTAACTTTTCAAGGACACCTGTGAGGCAGAGAGCTTTTTTTTTTCCTTTTCTTTTATCCCCCTGCCAACTGTTACAATGGAGCCCAGTTTGTAACTTTTTATGTTAGAAATGTAGCCATCTCTGTGAAGCCCCAGCTCAAGGCCAGAGGCCTTTTTCACACATTCTGTGAAAAACTATTAAGGGGGTGTCTAGCTTAGGAGTGCTGATTTTTCCAGCCAGTAGCCAAGTAGAACAGGGCAACAGAAAAAGAGGAAGTTAATCTACACTGAACTCATTTATAGAGACTCTTTTGCTGAAAGTCCTAAAGTCAGCCATGGTGAAGACTTCTGGAGAAGTTCAGTGAAGATTTTTCTGTGGGCCTGGTACAGATGGGGAAGACGGGGAAGGCGGGGGGTGAGAGCAGCTCCGTGGATCTGAGAATAGGAAGGAGAAATGTAAAAGAATAATGGGAAAGGGTTTTGGGATTTTCCTAGCAACATAAATTGAGCAGTAGAACCGGTAGAGCAGAAAGGAAGACAGGAGTGAGTATCCCAAAAAGCCTGTGAGGGACTTTAAATTCTTAGTAACCTGTTTTCAGTGATGACAAAGCAACTTTAAAGGCCATTTTCATTACATCTTCGATAGGGGTCTGAGGGTTCTCCTAAGCTGGTTTGAGCTTTGGGTTAGGTGGTAAGAGGATCTGGTGGGACCCGGTGTGGGCACTGACAGGAAAAGAGAGAAGTGAGTGGGTGGATGGGTACCTCAGTACCTGCTACCTCAGCAAGGGGGCAATGCTCTGAGAACCGGCACAGGTTTCGGTTTTTGATCTAGTAATTGGAGAAGAGAAATCAGGTTTGCTGAGGTGGGACTGACAGCAGAGAGTATTGAGCAGAAGGCTGAGTTTGAGGAACTATTGGAGAAGCATAGTTCAGGATGTGAGCGAAAGAGGAAAAAGGCCTTCACATAGGGGAATTTCCTTTCACCCTTTTGAGCACTTGCAGAAGTTAAAAAGGTCACACAGAATTTGAGGATCTAGAGACTCCTCTGGGGGCCATCAGTTTGGGTTGTCTAAGTGGTAATATGGCCAATGCTGTGTACTGAATTTGATGAGGATTTTGGGTTCCACCAGGTAGCCCCTGTATGCTCAAATCCCCATGACTTACAGAAGAAGTCGGCTTTTCCCCCACACAGCCATGGCGGTTTGTGGCTTTGATAGTCTGCTGGGCAAACATACTAATATAGGCTAGCCAACCTGCATCTGGCTTGCCTGTCCCTACAACCATAATGTTTGTTTCCATTATCTATGGTACAGAAAGGATTTAATGGAATTTTAATGGGATCCTCTTCATCAGGGATATTCTAATAGGAAAGACTTATAGCCAGCTGACAAATGTCTGGGTGGAGAGATGGCCACCAGGTCCCTAAGGGGGCTGTATGCAAGATAGACCATACTTCTTGTCTAGTAGGATTTGTGATCAGCCATCGCTGCTGAAGGGGCTGATGAGCGTTAGGACTACGGGTGGCCAAGGAGAGAGTCTATAGCCTTACCCACGTGGCGAATATGCAATTTGAAAGGGTTAACAGTCTTTTCCAGTTTCCAGCCAGAGTCTGGACATGGCACAGGCTTGAGATGAGAGGCATGGATGCAGGATGTGATTCCCTCTACTTTTACTGCTGTAGGTGCTATAAGTAGCACCTGGAATGTTCCTTTCCAGTGGGGTTCCAGGGATGACACCTGATGTCATCTTATTCAGAGGAAGTCTCTTTCTTGATATCAACGTGGATTCCCCTCGTCCCAGGTTGGAAGCCAGTAGCCACCTGTTTCCACAGGTATAGCTGAGTTCTTAAAAGAGATTTAAGTCTGTCAAGCAAGGGTGTGTGGAAGGGATCCTTAGGTCTTAGAGTCGGGGTTAGGTCTCTTAGTGGAGGAGGGGCCCCATAGAGAATTTCATAGGGGGTGAGGTTACACAAAGAAACAAAGGGAGTATTTCTTGCATGAAACAGTGCATAAGGCAGGAGCATAGTCTAATCTTTTATGCCGGTCTCTAAGCTTAATTTCGTTAAGGTCTCTTTAATGGTTCTATTTATTTTTTTTATGTGTCCTGAGCTCTGGGGTCTATAAGCGCAATGTAAATTCGAATTAATCCCTAGGGTCCTGGCTAACCCCTGATTTTCCTGGCCCATGAAGGCTGTTCAATTATCAGACCATGTTACATTAGGCAGGACGTGTCTTTGATAAATATCTTTCAGGATCTTCTTGACCACAATTTGTGCCGGTTTTCTTTTCTTTCTTTTTTTCTTTTTTTTTTTTTTTTTTTTTTTGGTGGGAAAGGCTTCAATCCATCCTGAAAATGTATCTACAAAGAATAGGAGATATTTAAGTCCATACCTTGCTGGCTTAATTGCAGTAACGTCCACTTCCCAGAATTGTCCTGGTCTGGTTCCTCATAGGTGCTTTCCTGCAGGAAGCTTGGAAGTGTAAGCATTAACCAATTGACAGAACTGACAGGCTTTTGTTACCCATTCAATTATTTCCTTTCACTGTGAGTGAGTTAGTCTAAAACTCTGTTCTTGATCCTACAGTAATGCCTGCAGTTTTTTTGAACCAAGTTGATTGAGTTGATGTACATTTTTAACGTAGTGTAGGGCTTTCTGAAATTGCAGCCTGGGCTCAGTGAAGTTGAGGAGTTCAGTGTTAGTGTTCTTAGATGTTATCAAAAGCTTGCTGGTGCTCAAGGGTCCATTGGAATTGGGCATTCTCATTTAACAGCTGGTATAAAGGAGCAGCCAAGAACACAAACCCAGGTCCATAACCTGCTAAAGCCAGCAGTCCCAAGAAACTCTCTATGTTGTCTCCTGTTAAATGGGGGTGGTATCTGCACAACGGTTTGTTTCCTGGGCTCAGTGAGCCATCATTTACCGCGCCTAAGGGAATACCCCAGGAAGATTACTTCTTGCAGGCAAATTTGGGCCTTTATGTCCGAAGCTCTCTACCCGAGTTGAGCAAGCTCAGATAATAGAGCTTGGGTCTCAGACTCACAGTTTTCTTTGGTGTTGGCTGCCAGTAGCTGGACATCCACATATTGAAGCAGAATGACTTCGGGGTGCGTAGTTCTGAAGTTGTTGAGATGTCTGTGAAGGGCTTCATCAAAGAGAGTGGGGGAGTTTTTGAACCCCTGTGGGGGTCTAGTCCAAGTTAGTTGACAAGACGTTCCGGTTTCTGGGTCTATCTACTCGAAAGCAAACAGCAACTGATTATCTTTATGCAGAGGCAAGCAAAAGAAAGCATCTTTTAAGTACAGAACAGTATACCATTTTCACTCGGCCACAGCAAAGAGGTTATTGGGGGTCCAGCATGCTGGGGCCCAGAGCTCACTTGAATAGAGCAGAGAGCCCTGAGAACAGCTTTAACAGAGCTTATATACTTTTCTTGGAGAGGGCAGAAAGGGAAATTTATTGATTGGTCAGGGCGAGTGTGCGGTTTGCGTGCACCCGGGTGAGGGAGTATATTCTGCAGTTTGGCAGTTGGGGACAGCACATTCTGGGAACAAAATTAGCAAACAGTTCTCAAGATTTCAACAGTGGTTTGTTAAGCATACAGAAAAACAGGAAGTGACAAGTGCCTATTTAATTAACCTTTCACCAAAGCAAAATGGAAAGTGAGCATGGATTACTAAAAACAACCATGTCCAGGTTGCCTAATGCTCTCAAATGTCAAACCTATTGGAGGCAACATATGTCTTTTTTCCTAAGATTATATATTCAACTTCAACCATGTTGAAAATGTCTAACCCTATTACATTATACTTTGCCTGATTTCCTAATGTCTCTATTGATATCTGCTTTCCTACATATTTTCCCCAGTTCATCATTGTGACTGACTCTTCATATGTGCTCATATTTACGTTCACTCTCTACCCAAAACCCTATTGCTAATGAAACTTTCGTCCAAATCCTATATTCACTCTTTTTTCTAAACCTACTGACTACCTTCCTAATCCTGCCGACTATTCCTTTTTGACTGGATGTTCTCTAGAACATTTAATCATCCAAGGTACAAGGTCCTCTGCCATTGCACATCAATTTATCTGAGATATCTGTGCAGAACATAATTCAAAGCTAAGTATCTCACTAAAGGGCCCAATGCACTTCTGGGCTTCAAATCGTACCTAGATTTCAGGTTTCCTACTTATATTTCACCTATATATTCTTATGAATATCGCAGGTTCCCAGTACCATTATTCATCCCGCAGAATGTTTCCTAACCCAAATAGAATATGTTATTAACCCTAACCATACACTGTTCCCTCAATCTAACTTCACAAAAGAGCAGGGACAGAGTTGGTCTTACAATTCAGCAATGTAGGGGATCTTCCACCTGCTGAGAACCTCAAAGTTTGATGCAGAAATGATCCCTAGAGAAGATGTAGCAGCTATGAAGGACCTGAGAGAGCAAAAGTCATCTTCCATGGCAAACCACCTGTTCAGGATGAAGTGATGTGTCTGAATCAGCCTCTCTCCTACTGATATAAAGAAGATGGACCAAACCAACCCTGTGTGGAGAGCTTCTCCTGGGTGTCTACGGTTGATATACCATTCTAACTTCTGAAAGTGTCACAGGAAGTAGGGGCAGCCTCCATCTCAACGGACCCTTGGAAACAAGTGTTAGGACAAAGTGGTTGCCAAGGCAGTGACCTCATTCCCTTCCTGTTGGAATTGACCTACCTCACTTCTTTGGTGATGTAACTCTCTGAACTTGGGATCCAGGAAGCCAGTAACACAGAGCCAGTCCCAGTCCCATTCCCAGTGGACTTACTTGTTTGGATTTACCAAAGAGAGAGTCTGTCTCTCTTGGTACCTAATGGTTTGAGGATGACAAAATGCAAGTAGAGCTCTGAAGATGGGCCTTTAATGAGAAAGCAGGTAGTGGTCAGCACAGGCTCCATACAACTTCACAGAGATGGACAAGGAGACCAGACCTGACACAGGACAGGCCATTTTGGGGGAACATAGTATGGCCCACCAGTCAGAGGACACTCTGGATAGTTACAGACTTACTTGGGGGAAGGAGGTGACTTTATGAGTGTGGGTGTGAGTTTGTGGTTTTGTCTCATGTTCTGAGAATAGGTAGGAAAGGCGGTTTGTTTGGTTTAGAGTGGACTGTTTCTAGAAAGTCCTTTGACAAGGCGAGTGTGTCTGTGTCTGTGTATCCCACTGTGTCCTTGGTTGTACACATTAGAAAACAGAATAGATCAATGGATGTATCCTGTCTAGTAGAAAGCTTCCCAGCATTCATCCTGCCCATTTTAGGAAAGGACTGCTGGTTGCTTTTCGATGGGCAACACCCACTATCTTCCTAAGTTCCAGTTTTCTTCCTGAATTCTGGCCACTCTCCAGAATAGGCTCATGGTTTTTTGTCCAAGATATGTACCACATCCAAGCTCTGTGACATGGCCATGTACTGGATAGCTGAAGGGAATTGCAAGCATCTCAGAAAACTCAGATATCATTGTGACTAGTAAAGTCTCAGTGGAGAAACCCTGCATTGGGATTTGCTGACTTATTGTTCTGTTACCCTGAATTCAAAAAGGTCTTTGCCTCAGGCCACCCCTTTGTGAATTTTGAAAAAAACAGTTTTCAAATGGAAGTGAATCGGCATCACCTGTGGCTCTTTGCTTAACTGCTTTGGAAAAGTATGTGTCTGAATCAGCCTTGTGGCTCTGTGTGAGGCTGTGGCTTAGATTATCAGCGCCTGATGTATCTAAAGAAAGATCCAATGTGTGCATCCAAAACCAAAATGGCAAAAAGATCAGTCATTGTTGATGAAGTCTCTCGCCTTCCTCTGTAAGTTTCCTGACTTCCACCAAGTGAGAATAGGGATCCTTTGGCTCAAATGAGTTCTTTAAAGCGCTGCAAAGTTGCTTTGGTTTCCTAATTACTCCAAATCACATAAGGAATCTAAACCTGACAGTCAGTAGGCCTCAAATTGGAGAAGCAGAGCAGTATTAAAGGAAGAACTATGTGATCAATCCTGGTTCACAGGAAGGGTGTTCAGGCCACCCTGAGGTTAGGCAAATGACGGGCAAGGGATCTTATTTTGGACACTCTCTTGGGCTGCGCCATTCATGGAAACCTCTAGCCAAAGGGTATAATGAGTGTATATATGTAAGAAGATGAGTGCCATATGAGAGTGTTTTGGTTATAATTGTGGTCATTTGTGTGGCAGTTGGAAGAGATGACTGGGTCCACCTGGTCTTGAACACTGGTGTGATTCTCCTCAGAGACTGAGTTCTGAAACTTACCTCAGAGAAGTAATTGCTTTGGAAAGACATGTGTCTTAATCAGGCTATTGGCCCTGTGTGAGGCTGTGGCTTAGATTATCAGCAACAGACGGATCAAAAAAAAGATCCCATGTGTGCATCCAAAACCAATATAGCCAAAAGAGCAGTCATTGTGAATGAAGTCTCTCACCTTCCACTGTAAGGTTCTGAAAGAATAAAAGAAATTGAAATTGAAATGTAAAGAACCAGGTTTTGTAAAGTTTCCAAGCTGCGCTCAGAACCTGAAATTCCCGTGGCAGTTAAGACAATTCCTGGAACTGCCCATTAGATGTGTGTTGAAATCTTCCCTGACCACCTAGTTACTTAACAACCCCTTCTCAGAAGCCGTGCATCTCACCACGTATACATCTCAGGGCTTCAACCAATCAGTTTAAATGTGTACCCCTTCTCAGGGCTGACCAATCACCCCCTGCCCCAACTTTTTCCGCCAATGAATGTGCTAATCATGTTTTAGAGTTGTTATTTGATTTTCCCGTGGTACATGATGATTTCCTAAAGGAGGCTATGATGTATGTAATGTCGCTGGGCTCTCTAAAGAATGTATATAAACTCTGCTCAAGTTGTTCTCGGGGCTCTTTGTTCTTTGCTCCTCTGAAGGGAGCTCTGAGCCCTAGCATTCTGGACCCCCAATAAACACTTTGCTGATGCATGAGAAAGCCTCTTTGTTGTCTTTTCCTTTGACGTTCGCAGCACCTTTTCATCTGGAGGCCCCAGGTGAGATATCCGGCAGCGGTGGACGGAAGACCTCAAGGGACTCCTTTCGGGGTAAGTAAGGCGCCTCTTTCTGGTTTTGGGTTTCAGGCTAGGGTGTGGCAAAATGGCTGTTGGTGAAGAGCATTAGCTCTCTCCTATGGTGTGACAGACGTGTCACAGAGCCAAGGTCACGTCCCTGAGGGACACTCCGGAGGACTAGGGAATTCAAGGAATAGTAGTTTCCTCAACTCGGTTATGTTTTGCTTCAGGATTCGATTTGCCAGCCCATCAGGTTTTGCCGGTAACTCAGTTTTGGTCATTGTTCTGAACTCATGTTGAGTTTACTGTCTGTCTTTATTGTCTAACCCATCAATATTTGCCAGTTACTCTGTTCTAATCTTTGTCATGGACTCATGTTAAACGTTTACTGTTTGTCTTTGTCTGTGTTTTGTTTGTGTCTTCACTGTCCCTGTTTGAGTAACTCCCACTATGGGACAAAGCACTTCCTCTTCTCTGTCTCTGACCCTTGATCATTGGACTGATGTCCGCTCAAGGGCCCAGAATCTTTCTTTTTCAGTAAAACACCGTACCTGGCAGACTCTCTGTGCTTCAGAATGGCCCATCCTCGAATTCGGATGGCCCCAGAAGAATCCTTCCACTTTCCTCTAATCCGAAAATTAAGAGATATTGTCATTCAGCCGGGGCCACGTGGCCACCCATATCAACAGCCATATACTCCTTCCCCCACATTCCTATCATTCAAACTTTCCGCTCCTCTCCCTCTTCCTTCCATTCTCCCTGAGACACAAGACTGGACACTCCACCCCCTCCTTATCATCTACTCTCCCTCCCCAACCCCCAACACAGTTCCTGATGATCCTCCCACCGCTGACTCAGCCTCTCCACTGCTTGAGGCAATTGGGCCAGACCCAAGCCCTCCAGGGGACTTCCCGGCAGAAGCAGCAACCCCTCCTCCCCTGGAGGAAGCTGGGCAACCTAAAGAAACCCACCGGCGACGGATAATAGAAAACTCAGAAGCCCCTGTGATGCTCTCTCTCCATCCCTATGGGCCTATGAACCGACCCAACTGGGACCCCAACACCTTTGAAGGTAGGAAGCATCTGTCCACTTATTGCCGGGCTCTAATAGCGGGTCTCCAAGTGGCCGCCAGAGAGCCGACCAATTTGGCCAAGGTAAGAGAGATTATCCAAGGGCCTAATGAGTCTCCCTCTATGTTTCTGGAGAGAATTATGGAAGCATATAGAAAATATACTCCTTTTGATCCTCAGGCAGATGACCAAAAGGCATTTGTTACAATGGCCTTTATTGAGCAGGCTGCCCAAGATATTAAGAGAAAGTTACAATGTCTAGATGGGTTACAAAATAGGACCTTAAGAGATTTAGACAGAGAAGCTGAGAAAGCATAAGATATATATTATAAGTATATATTATAAGTATATAAGTATATTATAAGAGAGAAACTGAGGAGGAGAGGGAACAGAGGAGTGAGAAGGAAAGGGAACAAAAGGAGGATGAAAGGAGCAAAAGGCAGACAAAAGCATTGGCTAAGGTTTTCTTCACAGTAGCAAATATGCCAGAAATTAAAAAGCAGGGAGTCAGAAAGGGATACTTGAGCCCACGCCAAAGGCTGTACCTGGCCTCAGATCAATGTGCCTACTGTAGAGAAAAAGGACACTGAGTCAAAGAGTGCCCCAAAAAGAAGAAGCCACGGCAGCCCGCCATGCTGACTCTAGAAGAGGACTAGGAATGTCAGGGCTCGGATCCCCTCCCCGAGCTCAGGGTAACATTTGAAGTGGAGGGGACTCCAGTGAACTTTGAAGTGGATACAGGAGCAGTATACTTAGCCCTTAAGGCTTCACTGGGCCCCATATCAAATTAATGGTCCCTAGTTCAAGGGGCTAATGGCACTACATATCAGGCTTGGACAACTAAGAGGATTATGGAAGTAGGAAAATGAAAAGTCCACCACTCTTTCCTAGTAATCCAAGAATGCCCAGCCCCATTGATGAACAGGGATCTGCTTACCAAACTCGGGGCTAGAGTAACCTTTAACCCTGATGGTCCCCAAGTGGATGTTCTAAAACCTTCAGTAAAAACTCCCATAGTCACAGAATTGACATTGTCTGTAGAAGATGAACATCAACACTTCGTGCCCCCTAGGACTGATCAAAGAGGCAAACTACAACAGAAATGGATAAAAGATTATCCTAATGCCTGGGCAGAAACTGCTGGGTTAGGTCTAGCCATAAAACAACCTCCAATAGTAGTAGAATTAAAAGCCTCTGCCTCTCCAATCAGTGTTAAACAATATCCTCTAAGCAAAGAAGCTAAGGATGGGATAAGTCCCCATGTTCAGAAATAATTGGCCCTTGGTGTCCTAAGACCCTGTCAATCAGGCTGGAATATCCCCTGCTACCAGTAAGACAGCCAGGAACTAGGGACTACAGTTCTGTTCAAGACCTAAGAGACATCAACAACAGAGTTCAGGGCATTCACCCCACAGTACGCAATTCATATAATTTGCTTAGCACTCTGAATCTGGAGCGGGAATGGTACACTGTGCTGGACTTAAAAGATGCTTACTTCTGCTTGCCCCTACATAAGGACAGTCAGTTGCTGTTTGCTTTCGAGTGGATAGACACAGAAACTGGAACATCTGGCCAACTAACCTGGACTAGACTCCCACAGGGGTTCAACCCCCCCCACACTCTCTTTGATGAAGCCCTCCACAGGGACATAAATGACTTCAGAACTGCACACCCCGAAGTCACCCTACTCCAATATGTGGATGATCTGCTACTGGCAGCGGACACCAAGGAGAACTATGAGTCTGGGACCCAAGCACTATTATCCGAGCTTGCTCGGCTTGGATATAGGGCTTCTGCCAAAAGGCCCAAATTTTTCAGCAAGAAGTAATCTTCCTGGGTTATTCTCTTAGGGGTGGCAAATGATGGATCACTGAGAACAGAAAACAAACCATTGTGCAGATACCACCCCCATCTAATAAGAGACAACTCAGAGAGTTTCTTGGGACTGCTGGCTTTTGCAGGTGATGGATTCCTGGGTTCGCCTCTCTGGCTGCCCCTTTATACCCGCTGATAAAGTGGAATGCCCAATTCCAATGGAACCCTGAGCACCAACAAGCTTTTGATAATGTCAAAAAAAGGTGCTGCTATCTGCTCCGGCCTTAGAACTCCCAGATATAGATAAACCCTTCACTCTCTACATCGAGGAAAAGAAAGGAATAACACGGGGAGTGTTCACTTAGACTTTGGGACTTTGGAAAAGACCGGTAGCATTCTTATCAAAAAAACTGGACCCAGTGGCTACTGGGTGACCCTGTTGCTTAAGAGCTATAGCAGCGGCAGCGCTTCTAATAAAAGATGCTCATTAATGAACGTTGGGACAGAAGCTAACCATTATAGCCCCCCATGCCCTGGAGAGCATCATCTGTCAACCTCCAGAGAGGTGACTATCAAACTCCAGAATAAACCACTACCAGAGCCTCTGGATTAGCAAAGACAGAATAACTCTTGGACCTTCTGCTCCACTCAACCTGGCTGCCAGAAGAATCATCAGGACCTGTTGCTCATGAGTGTCAACACATACTGGCAGAGGAAACCAGTATAGGACGAGACTTGTAGGATCCAGCCACTGCCTCACCCTGAAGTCGTATGGTTTACGAAAGAGAACAGCTTCCTCCAAGATGGTATGTGGCAGGCTGGAGCAGCAGTAGTTAGCAAAACTAATGTCATCTGATCCTCTGGTCTCCCAGAAGAGACATCAGTCCAAAAGGCAGAACTGATTGCCCTTCCAAAAGCATTGGAACTAGCAACAGGCAAAAGGGCCACCATATACACTGATAGCCGCTATGCATTTGGCAATGCTAATGTTCACGGGGCTATTTACCAGCAAAGGGGGCTATTAACCTCCACTGGGAAAAAAATAAAGAACAAATTTGAGATCCTCCACCTTCTCTCAGCAGTGCAGGGCACTAAGAAACTAGCTATAGTGCACTGTCCAGGGCACCAGAAGGGAAACGACCTCGTTGCACTTATAAACAGAAGGGCAGATGAGGAAGCTTAATTGGCAGCCCTAAACGGAGTGACTCTGTTAACTTTTTCCACACCAGGGGGATCAACATTCAGGAGACTTGGCCACACTGGAACATTCAGGCAACTTATCATCTGAGGAGACAGATACAGAACTCTGGGACCCTACAGAGCCAAGTTTACAATTTCAAAAAGCCCACCTTTATGTCAAAGATGTACACTAGCTCACCCACTTAAGCTCAAAGAAGATATAGACACTCTTAAAGGACCGAAGAAAGGATTTATTATTGACTGACTCACAGAGGAAAGAAATAGCTTAGCAGGTGACTAGAGCTTGTCAAGTCTGCCAATTAGTTAATGCTTACCCATCCAAGCTTCCTGCAGGGAAGCGCTTACGAGGAACCAGACCAGGACAATTCTGGGAAGTGGACTTTTCCTGAAATTAAGCCAGGAAGGTATGGACTTAAATATCCCCTAGTCTTTGTAGATACTCTTTCAGGATTGGTTGAAGCCTTCCCCATGAAGAAAGAAACGGCTCAGATGGTGCTCAAAAAGATTCTAGAAGACATTTTTCCAAAGTTCGGCCTGCCTAAGGTAATAGGGTCCAATAATGAACCGGCATTCCTTGCCCAGGTAAGTCAGGGATTCACCAGGACCCTGAAGATTAATAGGAAGTTACATTGTGCTTATAGACCCCAGAGCTAAGGACAGGTAGAAAGGATGATTAGAACTATCAAAGAGACTTTAACGAAATTAAGCTTGGAGACCGGCATAAAAAATTGGACTATGCTAATGCCTTAAGCACTGTTTCGTGCAAGAAATACACCCTCTGCCTCTTTGTGTAAACTCACCACTTATGAAATTCTCTATGGTGCCCCTCCTCCAGTAAGGGACCTAACCCCAACTCTGAGACTTAATGATTCCTTTCACACCCCCTTGCTTGACAGACTTAAATCCCATGAACAAACACAGCACCCAGCGATACCTGTGGAAACAGTTTTCCACTGCTTATCAGCCTGGAGACGAGGGAACCCCACATCGATATCAAGTGGGAGTCTGCGTCTACGTGAGACGTCATCAGGTATCATCCCTGGAATGCCGCTGGAAAGGACCATACCAGGTGCTGCTTATAACACCTACAGTGGTGAAAGTGGATGGAATCACTTTCTTCATCCATGCCACCCATCTCAGGCCTGCGCCCTGTCCAGCCTCCGGCTGGAAACTGTAACAGACTGGTAACCTTCTCAAGTTGCGTGTCCGTCGTGTGGGTAGGGCTATGGATTCTTCCCCTGATCACCAGCAGTCCTAATCCCCATCAGCCTGTTCAGCAACAATGGCAAGCTATAAATCCTACTGGGCAAGTAGTGTGGTCTATTTCACATACAGCTCTCTTATGGACTTGGTGGCGATCTCTCTACCTGGACATTTGTCAGCTTGCCATAGGCCTCTCTGACTGGGATCTCCCTGACATAGAGGACGCCACACAAATTCCACTCAAACCCAAACCAGGGCAACATAGACCACCTTACCCCATGAATTATGGATATCATCTTCCCCAGCTCAGGTGTAAACTAGCCAGTCTTGATTTTTATGTGTGCCCAGCTGATTTCCGAAGTCGCAAACAGGCCCAAACCTGTGGAGGACCCAGTGACTTTTATTTTAGATCTTGGGGTTGTAAACAAACGGGAGCTACATGGTTGAACCCAAACTCCCCAGACAGTATCATTCAGGTAGGAAAAAATGACACCTGGTTTGATCCCAAGAAATGTGCCGCTAGCCAAGTTGTGTCAAAAACTCGCTGTGGAAAGAATAGTCTATGTTACCCCCTCAATATAACTTTCACTTCCAAAGGAAGGGGCTACCTCAGAACAACATGGTCTATGGGAAATACGTGAGAAATGCGATTCTATATTTATGGCCCTCGTTATGACGTTGGTCACTGGTTCACCATCCTGCTTAAAAAGGAAGAAAATCCCACAGCAATAGGGCAAAATCCCCTCAAGCCAGGAATTAAGCCTCCAAAACCTCCCATGCCTAGATCTACCAGAACCCCTCTACCATCTCATACTTCCCAGTTTCCATCTTTGCCTACTTCCCCAGTCCAGAGTACAGCTGACTCCTGCCCCTGGGAACTAATTAAAGGAACCTTAATTGTACTGAACTCCACACAGTCAGAACTCCTTGCATTTCAACCCATGTATTTGACAGCTTTGTAAATTATCGTGTAATGGTGCAGATACTCCCCAGGGTGCTTTATTATGATGCAGAATCATTTTAAGGTCTACTAGGGGGACAAACAACCTGATTTTGCTGGCATCCAGTGTCCCTTACTCTAGCCATCCTATTGAGGATAGGAGCTGCTGCAGGAGTGGGTATGGGAACAGCTGCTATGATCCATGGGTCACAACAAATGGCCTGATAAGAAACAGCAATAGATCAAGACTGGAAGACATTAGAGACCTCCATCACAGTGCTGTAGGAATCCTTAAACTCTCTCTCTGAAGTTGTTTTACAGAACAGGTGAGGATTAGACCTCCTCTTCATGAGGGAGCGGGGCCTCTGTGCTGCACTGAGAGAAGAATGTTGTTTTTATGCTGACCATACTGGAGTTGTAAAAGAATCCATGAGTAAATTGAGAAAATGCCTTGAAGAGCGCCAGAGAGAAAGGGAGATTCAACAAGGGTGGTTTGAGTCATGGTTTACCCAGTCCCCCTGGTTAACTACACTCCTATCAGGCTTAGCTTGACAACTGATCATCCTTATGGTGTTGCTAACTTTGGGACCTTGTTTGCTTAACCCCATCGTTTCCTTTCTCCAGGCTCAAATTGGGCAGGGAAAACTCATGGTAATCAGACAGAAATACGCTCTACTGGCAGAAATAGACTGTGAGACCCCGCAATAATTATGATTCGTTGCTTTTAAGATTAAATATAGTAAGAAAAAGGAGTGGGAAATGAAAGAATAAAAGAAATTAAAATTGAAACTTAAAGAACCAGGTTTTGTAAAGTTTCCAAGCTGCACTCAGAACCTGAAATTCCTGTGGCAGTTAAGACAATTCCCGAAACTGCCAATTAGATGTGTGTTGAAATCTTCCCTGACCACCTAGTTACTAAACAACCCCTTCCCAGAAACCGTGCAGCTCATCACGTATACATCTCAGGGCTTCAACCAATCAGTTTAAACGTATACCCCTTCTCAGGGCTAACCAATCACCCCCTGTCCGACCTCTTCCTGCCAATGAATATGCTAATCATGTTTTTGGGTTGTTATTTGATTTTCCCGTGGTATGTTGATTTGCTAAAGGAGGCTATGATGTATGCAAAGTCCCTGCCCTCTCTAAAGAATGTAAATAAACTCTGCTCAAGTTGTTCTTGGGGCTCTTTGTTCTTTGCTCCTCTAAAGATAGCTCTGAGCCGCAGCATGCTGGACGCCCAATAAACCCTTTGCTGTGGCATGAGACAGTCTCTTGGTGGTCTTTTCCTCCGACTTTTGACCGACCTTTTTACCTATGAAGGACCTGAGAGAGCAAAAGTCAAATCCATGTCAACTTCCATGTCAAACAACCTGGTCAGAATGAAGGAATGTGTCTGAATCAGCCTCTCTCTTCTTAATGTAGATTAAATGGACCAAACCAGGCCTGTGTACAGAGCTGTTCCCAGATGCCTATGGTTGATATACCATTCTAACTTGTGAAAGTGTCACAGGAAGTAGGGGCAGCCTCCATCTCATGGGACGATTGGAAGCAACTGTTAGGACAAAGTGGTTTTCCATGGCAGTGACCTCATTCAGTTCCTGAAGGAAGTGACCTACCACACTTCCTTGGTGATGGAACTCTCTGAACATGGGATCCAGGAAGCCATGCACCCAGAGCAAGTCTTAGTTTCAGTCCCAGTGGTCTCAATTGTTTGAATTTACCAAAGACAGAGTCATTGTTTCTTGATACCTACTTATGAGATGATGCTCAAATTTCAGGAGAGCTCTGAAGAGCGGCTTTTTCTGAGAAAGCAGGTAGTGGCTCAACCATGGCTCCTGACAACTTCAAAAAGTTTGCAAAGAAGACCAGATCTGAGATAGGACAGGCCATTTCGTGGGAACATAGTATGGCCCACCAGTCAGAGGACACTCAGGATAGTCACAGTCATACTTGGGGGAAGGAGGTGCTGTTGTGGGTGTCAGTGTGAGTTTGTGGTTTTGTCTCATGTTCTGAGAATAGGTAGGAATGGCGGTTTGTATGTTTGGACTGGAAAGTTTCTAGAAAGTCGTTTGACAACACGAGTGTTTCTATGTCTGTGTATCCCACTGTATCCGTGGTTGTAGACATTTGAAATGCGAATGCATCAATGGTTGTGTCCTGTCTAGTATAAAGCTTCCCAGCATTCTTCCCACCCAATTTAAGAATGGAGTGCGGCTTGCCTAATGGATGGTGAACAGCTACTATCATCCTAAGTTTCTCTTTTCTTCCTGAATACTGGCGACTCTCCAGAGTATCCTCATGGTTTTGTTTCCAAGATATGTACCACGTCCAAGCTCTGTTATATGGCCATGTACTGGATAGCTGAAGGGAATGGGAGCATCTCAGAAAACTCAGATATCAGTGTGACCAGTAAAGTCTCAGTGGAGAAACCATGCTTTGGGCCATTTGCCTACTTATGTTTCTATTACCCTGAATGTCAGGAAGGTCTTTGCCTCAGGCCACCCCTTTGTGAAGCCTGAAGAAAACAGTTTTCAAATGGAAATGAATGGGCATCACCTGTGGCTCTTTGCTTAATTGCTTTGGAAAGGGATGTGTCTGGAACAGCCACTTGGCCTGGTGTGGTGGCAGTGGCTTAGATTCTCAGCACCTGATGGATCTAAAGAAAGTTTCCAAGTGTGCATCCAAAACCAAAATGGCCGAAAGAGCAGTCATTGTGTATGAAGTCTCTCACTTTCCTCTGTAAGCTTCCTGAGCTAAATCAAGTGAGAATAAGGATCATTTGGGTCAAATCAGTTCTTCAAATCCCTGCAGAGGCTAGTCGATTGGGGCTTGGGTTTTCTATGACACCAATTCACATAAAGAATCTATACCAGACAGTCATTAGGCCTCAAATTGGAGAAGCAGATCAGATATAGGGCAGGCCTATTTGATCACTCTTGGTTCACAGCAAGGGTATCCAGGCCACCCTGACTTTAGGCAAATGAGGGGCAAGGGTGCTTATTTTGAACAGTGTATTGGGCTGTGCCCTTCATGGAAACCTCCAGCCAGAGTTTATGATGAGTGTCTATGTGGAAGAAGATGAGGAGCATGTGGGAGTGCTTTAGTTTTAATTGTGGTCATTTGTGTGGTGGTTGTAAGAGATGCCTGGGTCCACCTGGGCTTGAACTCTGATGTGATTCCTCTTAGAGAATGCGTTATGGAACTGACTTCAGAGAAGTATTGCCATGAATTGTGTTGGGATTTTAGGAGGCCACACATGAGAGTCGCCCTTGGACACTGAGATCTAAGCCCAGAGTGGCTTTCCACAGAGCACTGGAAATCTCAGCCAGGATATCACATGATTTTATTCTGAAAGACTTGGAAGCCATAGTTGGGAGTCAAAACACACATGGACCTTACATTGTAGACCTCAATGGGGCTGGCTTCATGTGACCTTTTGGCCAGTCTTTGGGAACCCTTGCCTGTGAGAGTTCTCTAGATTATTCATTGAAATGTGCTTCCTCTAAATTTAATGGTTCCTTAATGAATTGAAACCCACAGTTTCTCCAACTTCATCTTTGAAAATGGCTAGATAAATACCATGAAATTTTTGAACTTCCCATGGCCACCTGCCACTGGAGAACCTTTGGATGTACAGTTTCTGATCCTGAGTGTACCAGACAGTGCCTTGATTGACTGGATTTTATGAAAATGGTGTAGAACAGCGATGCCAGTAAGTTGGGGCCTGCTGAGTAGTGGGTCAAGAGCTGTTGTGTGCAGTTGTGTGATAAAACATCTGTGGTCGGGACATGTGATTCTGGCATTGACTTCCAAATGACTTGTGGCTGACATGTTACAGTCAGGAATCACTTATATGTCTGAAACCTCTCCATAAAAGGCATTTTGTTATAAGGAGACGTTTCAGGGCAATGTTCAGAATCAGGTTGCTATGGGCAAAGGGACAAGCTATGTGGGATAGAAGCCTGGTTGGTGCATTCTCCTGCAGACCCTGACCCACCACACGTGACAGGACTCCCTCCAGCACTGTGTCCCAGTTTAACTCATTGCATTTCATGAAGCAAATACCAAACTCCCAGTGCAGTAGAAAGAAACACCATGAAAAGTGGAGGATGACCAAATGGCTTCACAGTCCACATGCAGAGACACTTAGCTTTCAGTGGCCACAGTTTACCTACAGAGAGAAGTCAGCACTGCTGGCTCATGTTCTCTGAAAAAATTGAAACAATGTCCTCCAGGTCTCATAGATGTAGACCCAGCTTTGATGGTCTCATTTGAATGGAAGCTAAAGCTTCTGACAACAACATATATGTCGAGTGCCCATCGTCAAAGGCAGTTTCTCAAGAAGTCTTTAGTCCGGCAGAGCTCCAGGTTTGTGTAGTGTTTACCTTTTAGACCAGGTTGCAAGAAAAGACCACTGACTCCAATTAAAATCAGATTAAAGCAAGCTTATTATCTCCACCACCCTGGCTGCCTCTCCCTCCCAAAACGTCGGGAACAGGAGAGCTGCCCAGCTTTATAGCCCAGAAAGTTACACAAAAGTGGGGTTACAAATAACAGAATTCTGACAAGCATCACACTAATGGTAGTTTACATTTTTGTTTGCTGGCTCCAACATCAGAATTTATGAGGACCATTAGAGCCTCAGAGAGTGTCGTCTGGCCAAGGAAGGCCAATATTTATGAGGTGTCAACAAAGTTTCAGAGAGGGCTGTTATCTGGTCAGAGAGCCAGGCATGGGTGAGTTCAAGGCACGGGCAGGCATTCCAAGCAGGTTCAGAATTTGGTGTAATTTATAGTTAAGCCAAAATTATCTTTTCATGGCTTTGTGGCAAGATGGCTCCCAATTTTAATAAAAGATCAGGTTGGGTCAATCATTCCCCCCTTTTCTAATGTGTTCCTTTCATATATTTGATTGGGTAGGAAGAGCACTGTGGGAATTTTAATCCCTCAGGTAACAGTCTCCCGATTTTTTGAACTCACCCAGAAACAGGTCTCCCTGATTTTACCTGACTTAATTAATTACTTATATTGATATTCTATTTATTTTTGTCTCCATTGTTGTAAGAAGAGAGGCGTCACTCATTTAGACTTCTTCTGAGCTGAGAGAGGGTGATGTGAGGGGGCACCGCCTGAGGGACATTAGTTGCCTTTTAGAAGTCAGTTAGGTTTGAAGTTTGGATGGGGAAGAACAGGTAGTAAAGCCATCTGGGGATGGGTTCTTCTATGAGAGAAACAAAAAAACATGAGTACTTAATAAATGTTGTAGCAGCTGGAACATGTCACTGTATAGAAGTTCCCTCACCAGTCTTTAATATCCCCAGTTATCAGGACTGTCAACTTAATATTTAACTTTTAGTGTTACATTTGTCCCTCCCCATAAGATTCAGTTTAATAATTTAATGTCATCTGATCTTGCAAAATACTTTTACTAGTATGACCTCTGTGTCTAATTGAGAAACCTTTAATTCTCTTACTCATTGCTGGATAATCATACTAACAAATACCAAGCCTATGTGTTTAGGTTAAGAATATCTGTAGGCCTTAAACTAAAAACTTCTGCCTCTGGCAGATAATCTTGATAGTCTCTTTTTATAGTTATAAGGCATTCCTGTCTGAGAATCCTTCTTTGTAGCCTCCAGTCTTACTTATTTTGGGAGGCTAACATAAAGTGTATACCTTAAAATATTATTATTACTATTATTATATAAAATGCACAGGAATGGCTGTAATTTGTTTTTAACTGTCTTTTCTAAGTGTTTAAGATGAAGCAGTCAAACTGACTTTTGTTTCTATCTATTGTGAACAGTCAGCTGAGCTTTTATGGGAGTCATTCCTGGGGAAACTTGAGAGCAGCTTCTCAGTTCTGCTAGTGCCATTTGCACTAGGTGGGTCCAGGTCTTGTTTGACCATGTGGCTTCCCTCGGAAGCATCAGGGATGTCTCCCTTCTCTGATGACTCTCCTCTTCGTAGCAAATGCACTGATTGGCTTTCTGTTCTCCAGTGGTCTCATTAATCTCCCTGATCAGGAAGTTATGTGGTTCAGAGTTGCAAAGCTCTTTAGAGAAGTCCGCTGTTCCCTGGATACAGACTGACTCAGAGGGCAAGAGCCAAATATTGGTTTTCTTGTCCCTTTTCATATAACTTTAATTTTAAATCCTAATCTTAAACATCCATCAAATAAATTTTAACAGACTTATATTAAGAGTACTGGGCTTTAATGTCTATAATTTAAAATTATTTATCTTTTTATTATTTGGGATCTGTATTATTCTGTCTGTCTTGTAGGTGATGGCTAATTATCTTAAATTAACCAATGTTGTGTTCTTAAAGCAACACTTCTGTAAAACACTAACAGGGAATCTTTATATCACCCATAAGGAAATTACAAAATAAAATTAACAACAGTAAACAAACTTAGTTCGTGTAATAGCTACCCTAAAATTTTTGGCTGAGTTATACATTATATCCTCTGTTTGAGATGCTAGTAATATTGACAGGAAAAAAAAAACTTTTGAAAATATCTTTAAATGAAATAACATCTGACCTACTGCTTTCGTAGTCATTCTCACATAATAAGATGGGACACAGAGCCTTATCTCAGGTAAGGAAGGGCTCTTTATTAATCTTAAGTGTTTTAATTCTAAAGCTAATCTTTGTTTTTTAAATATCATTTTACAAAGTTTACATAAATTGTTTGAGGTCACATGAATATTAGCTAAGACCATATGATATAGCATTTAAAACATGAATTAAAAAAAGGCTGAAAGTTTTTAACCTTTACATAGATTAGGCTCTCATTAACTTAAAATACATTTAAATTGTTCCCCAATATAAAAAGTAACATAAAAGTTTACATATCTTATTGACAACACGTAAATAAATCCCAATATATATATATATATATATATATATATATATATATATATATATATATATATATATATATATATTTTTTTTTTTTTTTTTTACCATACAACTTCAGAACACCAGCTTGATATAATGCTCTTTTAAAGTTTCTACCTTACAGACTTGTATACCTGGAAGATATGAGCACATTAATAGCATCACAATTGCATTGATTTTTCTACATTAACCAAGTTTAGCTTTTAAAGAAATGGCAGTACAGTGCTCTAAAATAACAGTTCTTATTTAATCAGTTGTTTAATTTTTATGGTTGCTTGCTCTAGAAAAATAAAACTTAATAACCACAATGTTATGGGTAAACTTATGTTTTAAGAAATTTTTGTCTCTTTAACACATGACTGATTTTTACAATCTTATGCAGACTTTAGGACAAACTTATACAGACCTTAGTAAATCAATCAGATATCTAACAAAAGTACTCATGAATGAGTAATCCCATATCAAATTTACTTTACTTATTTATCAAAATATTAGACAAATGTATTGAACAGTTTACCATTTTTTGTTGAAGAAAAAGTCCTAGAACCAAGGCATATTAGACCTTTTGTCGGCATTAATATTTTATTAGATTTTTGAACACCTAGAAAAACTTGTAAGGTTGAATTTAAAGACATTTATTTTTATCTGTTTATCCAATTTAAATTGTACCAATTAAATCACTTGAATTAAAGATCTTTGGATCCACGTTTTAAAATTTGTTTTTATGAGTGCTTTTTTTATGAGTGCTCCTTATATGTGTTAATTTGTATAACATATATATATGATATAGGGATATATGTATATATAGACATACAACACATAACAAAAGTGTGCACACATAATAATAGTAAAGGCCTTGTAGCTTTTTGCAGTTGAAATCTCCATTGCAATGTTTCAAAAACTCCACTGTTGGTCAAAGATAGAGCTGATCAGAAAAACATTAACCTAGGTCTGTAGGATCAAATTCATGAGCTCAAAAAAAGAATACAGAATCTAAGGAAAAAAATAAGAGTCCTAGAAAAAATGACTGCCCAGTAATTAATAAATACCATACAATTTACCTTTTTTCCTGCCTTAGGCCTCAGATCAGTCTCCTACTGAGCTTGCAGGCTTCTTTCATTTGAATTTCAACAAAAGTCCTGGCTGAGGTCTGAAAGGAGCAGGGAAAAACTGCTATTCTGAGCAGACACCTCAGGCCTAAGGCATTTTAACCATAATTTTGAGGTTCGGATGTTGAAAATTATGATACAATTTTAAGATGAAATTCACAAAATTTTATATCTTTACATCTTGTTTTGTCAACAGATACCATACTATGATTTACTATCCTTGTCCAAATTAATGCACTGGTACACACTGTGATATTTTCTCAGTCTACCCAATTCAAAATTAGTGACAAATAAAACTGAATGTTTGGGAAGTTACTTGCCAACTTGGAAGTAGAGTGCTTTAGTTTTCCATCCTAAGTATTTAAGTTATCTGGCATGAATTATCTGAAATCATAAACTAAACAATTACCTAAACCCGACTTTTAACTGCAAGATTGAGCAATGCTACAAAAACCCATCCAGATACCAGATTGTTACAATAAAACATCATCATTTAGACACACATTGAACTAATATCATTCCCAAGAAACAATTTATAATATCAGCACATTATTGCACATGTCTTAAAGGGCCAGAAACAAAGACACAAGACAGACAGAAAGGAGCTCCAGACTATGGCTGACAGACAGAAGCCTTAAAAACAGAGCAGATAAGAGAAAAATTTCCTACACCAGTGGCAGGATAGATGTCCTCACAAGGGGATCAGATGTTTTCACAGAGGGCAACCTGAATTGTAATATCAAGGGTTTCCATGGTGACTTTACTGCATTTAGTGTCCCCTTTTTCTTTTTCTTTTTTTTAAGAAGACAGAGGTGGCATAATCCTTACAGTGCAGGGAACGAAGGAAGGAATTCCTTGAAGCAGCAGGGCTTTGGTAGATGCTGGGAGTCCCTCAGTCCCTCCTTTTACTTATGGGACTAGCTCCTCTGGTTTGGTTCCACCCCAATCTCGCTCCATCTCTTAACATTTCAGTAGTCAGCTCTCAAAAAGTTCCAGGGTCGGGGGGTTATCAAAATTTGTAACTTAAATTTCGGTTTCTGACCTTGAAGCGAATTAATACCTATTTAATAATGAGGACAAGGTTTGAGAAAAATAAAAAGGGAGGTTTGCTGCTTTGCTAACAAAGCAGAAACACAGGGGACTCTGCCCAAAGGTTGTGACTCTCTTGAACTGGAGCAACAAGGGGTTTTAAAGGAGTTTCCATTGTTAACCTGGGAGATACTCTGTTCCTTGGTGGCCAGCAGGCATTGCCCTCTGCAGTGGGTGAGTTCCAGGCTGCCAGCTAGGGGCTTTTCTCATCCTGCTTAACAAAGGGGGGTAAACTTCATCACAGTTTTTTAGAACACAGTCCAAAGGGTGTCAGGCTTACTTGCTTTATTACCCATTTTTACGTCCAATATCCTTAAGTTTTTACCACAGAAATCAAACAACAAAATGCACAAAAACAAACAAACAAAAAACATATAGAACACAAAACAAAACACAAAGAAAGAGAAACCTGGTGAAGATACAGAAAAACTGAGGAGCAATGAAATGTCTTGCTGAAGCTCCGGGGTAGGAGCTCCTGCGTGCCCGGCTGCACCTTTATACCCTTTCAGAGAAATTCCATACAGAACAGAACAGAGGACAGAACATTTCTTGTTACTGTCCTGGACAGGAGTACATGTGAGCATCCCCAGGCCACCTCTCTGTAATCAGAAGACATCTCCCTTAACCAGATATCAGATGTTATAAAGGCACCACCTACCAATGGAGGCCTCCTCCACCAGGTGCTTGCTAACAGTTTTAGTGTGATGGTCCACTGCAGTGCTCCCTGGACCGAAGGCTCACTCCAAGGCTTTGGAACTTGGCTCTCCAGCCCTGAGCCCTGGAGGAAAGGCCAGCATCAGAATTTCCAGCAGTCTGGTCTTGTGATCTGGTCACGTCATCTCGCTGGGGAACTCCAAAATGTTAGACCAGGATGCAAGAAAAGACCACTGACTCCAATTAAAATCAAATTAAGGCAAGCTTATTAGTTCAACCGGCTAGGCTGACTCTCCTTCTCAAAACGGCGGGAAAAAGACAGCATCCCCACCTTTCCTACACCCCAGCTTTATAGCCCAAAAAGTTACACAAAAAGGGAGTATCAGAAAACAGAACTTTGACAAGCATCACACTAACTGTAGTTAACATTTTTTATTTGCTGGCCCCAGCATCAGAAATTATGAGGACCATTAGAGCCTCAGAGAGGGTCGTTGTCTGGCCAGGGAAGGCCAATATTTATGAGGTGTCAGTAAGGTTTCAGAGAGGGCTGTGATCTGGTCAGTAAGACAGGCATGGGTGAGTTCAAGGCATGGGCAGGCATTCCAAGCAGGTTCAGAATTTGCAGTAATTTATAGTAAAGCAAAAATTATCTTTCCATGGCTTTAAGGCAAGATGGCTCCCAATATTAATGAAAGATCAGGTTGAGTGATTACCCCTGTCCCTTCCTTTTGGAAACTCCTCTACCACCTCCAAGGTTGTGAACTCCTGATCATTTTCCATTCCAGATAAGTATTCACAGAATTTCTAACTCTTATCCTCTAATTGTGTCTTACTTGGGGCAAAGGTAATGTCAAAGCATTGTTCTGGATGAGAGTGGGAAGATTATTGTATATCACATATTTGCATACACATTGGATTCATTTTCCAATTTTCCATTTGAAATACTGAATTCCTGACACTAACCCATACCCTACTAGACTCTGACTAATAATCCTAATATGATGGTGAAACATAACCCAAGCAGAATAGAAATACAAGTCGTTCAGAGGAGGCATGGTGTGTAGTTGGAATTGCCTTTTGCATTATATAGTATAGGAGCTATAAATCTAGTCAATTTTTTGTTGAAATAATTCTACATGTGTTTTTAAAGTTAACAAATATGGGAATCCTGTCTCCCTTTCTCTGTAGCACACGTATTTTTATATGCACATAGAGAATCCTACATGGTATCACACGTACATACTTGTGAGGTGGCTGAATTGGCAGATACAAATTGTGAGAAGAGATCACTACTCCTAAACGCTGTTTGAACTGAAAATTCAACCTATGGGTGAGCTTCCTAGTTCAATAACATTATACATAAATCCATGTTCAGTAAAATGAATATTTTTGCATCTGTGGATTATATATATATATATATAAATCATGATGAATTTCGATTGGCATATACATGGCTACTTTTTTTTCTTTTTTTGGTTGTTCAAAACGTTACAAAGCTCTTGACATATCATATTTCATACATTAGATTCAAGTGGGTTATGAACTGGCATTTTTACCCCAAATAAAGTTTGCAGAATCACATTGGTTACATATCCACATTTTTACATAATGCCCTATTAGTTACTGTTGCATTCTGATACCTTTCCTATACTCTATGATCCCCCTCTTTTCCCCTCCAATCTTCTCTCTCTACCCCATCTACTGTAATTATTTTTTCTCCCTGTTTATTTTCCCATTCCCTTCACAACCTGTTATATGTAATTTTGTATAACAATGAGGGTCTCCCTCCATTAACATGCAATTTCCCTTTTCTCTCCCTTTCCCTCCCACCTCATGTCTCTGTTAATGTAAATCTTTTCTTCCTGCTCTTCCTCCCTGCTCTGTTCTTAGTTGCTCTTATTATATCCAAGAAGACATTTGGTATTTGTTTTTTAGGGATTGGCTAGTTTCACTAAGCATAATCTGCTCTATTACCATCCATTTCCCTTAAAATTCCATGATTTTGTCATATTTTAGTGCTGCGTAATACTCCATGGTGTATAAATGCCACATTTTTGTTATCCATTCATCTATTGAAGGGCATCTAGGTTGGGCCCACAGTGCAGCAATTGTGAATTGTACTGCTAAGAACATCGATGTGGCAGTATCCCAGAGATATACACTATTTTAAGGTCTTCAGGAAATAGTCCAAGAAGGGCAATAGCTGGGTCAAATTGTGGTTCCATTCCAAGCTTTCCCAGGAATCTCCATACTGCTTTCCAAATTGGCCACACCAGTTTGCGGGAACAGCTCTCCTCATAGGCCTGGTTTGGTCCATCTTCTCTACATTAAGAAGAGAGAGGCTTACTCAGACACAACCCTTCATCCTGAACAGGTTGTTTGCCATAGAAGATGACTTTTGGTCTTTCAGGTCATTCATAGCTGCCTACATCGTCTCCAGGGATCAAATATGCATGGACCTTTGAGGTTCTCAGTAGGTGGCAGATCCCCTACATTGCTGTATTGCAAGACGAACCCTGTCCCTTCTCTTTTGTAAAGTTAGATTGAGAGAACAGTGTATGGTTAGGGTTTTAATAACATGTTCAATTTGGGTTCGGAATCATTCTGATGGATGAATAATGGTATTGGGAACCTGTGATATTTATAAAACTATAGAGGTGAAATATAAGTATGAAAACAGAAATCTAGGTAAGATTTGTAGCCCAGAAGGGAATGAGGCCCTTGATTGGGATACTTAGCTTTTAATTATGTTCTGCACGGTTGTCTCAGATAAATTGATAATCAATGGCATAGGACCTTGTACTTTGGAAGATTGATTGTAGAAGAGAACATCCACTCAAATTGGGATAGTGGGTAGGATAAGGAAGAGAGTCGGTAGGTTTAGGAAGAAGAGTGAGTATAAAATTTGGATCAAGTGTTCTTTAGCAATAGGGTTTCATTTATACAGTGAATGAAAATGTCAGCACATGCGAAGAGTCAGTCCCAATGATGAACTGCGGAAAATATAGGAAAGAAGATATCAATAGAGACATTACAAAATCAGGCAATTGTAAAGTGAGTGATAGGTTTAGACATTTTCAACAGGATCGAGATTGAATACATAATTTTAGGAAGAAACAAATATGTAGTCACCAATAGAAATGACATTTGAAAGCATTAGGCAAACTGGAAATGGAAGTTTTTAGTAATCCATATTCAACTTCCATTTAGGATTTGGTACAATCATAAGTGTGACCTTTGCATTTTGTGCCCAGAAAATTATTGTGATAAAATATATATGTAGATCATGTGACATGAGTATTTTTTACACCATTTCTGTGAGCAATATAAATTAGTATTGGGGGTACAAAGTGGTGTACCCTGTGTCTATGAATATAGAGATAATGCATGAATAGAACATACTGTAAATAAATAATATAACTGGTTACACTTTAAATAATGGATTGAATTGTTATCTGAAAATATATAAGAAATCATATATTGACATACAATCATTAATTCCAACCAGTTATATATCTAATTGTAATCTTAGGGTTATTTTTTATCATGAAGTGTGTGTGAGTTTTGCTTCAAAAGTGATTATGGATCGAAAATAATGTGTTTGGAAAGAAGTCTCATGGAATTACCAATCAAGAAATATGGAGGAATCCATGTGTTCTGAAGCAGGAAGTGATTGAAAGTGAAACAAATGCCTATAAATTTGCTAAATTGTGGATGAAATATATATCCTGTGATGTGCATAAACTGATGAAATAGTATGTACCAGTGTTGAATAAAAATGAACGTCAAAATACACATCATGTACCATAGGAATCTACTTGCATTGATGTTAAACTGGGTCAGTTACTGTACAAATATTAGGATTCGCGTGCATCATTCACCGAAGTTAGTTTTCTTTTTTTTTTAAATTTTTATTTATGCTTGTTCAAAACATTACATAGTTCTTGATACATCATATTTGTCACTTTGATTCAAGTGGGTTATGAACTCCCATTTGTACCCCGTATACAGATTGCAGAATCACATCAGTTACACATGCATTGATTCACATATTGCCATACTAGTGTCTGTTGTATTCTGTTGTATTCTGCTGCCTTACCTATCCTCTACTATCCCCCCTTCCCTCCCCTCTCCCACCATCTTCTCTCTCTACCCCCTCTACCTTAATAAATTTCTCCCCATGTATTATTTTTCCCTTTCTTCTCTCTTTCTCTTGTATGTAATTTTGTATAACCCTGAGGGTCTCCTTCCATTTCCATGCAATATCCCTTCTCTCTCCCTTTCCCTCCCACCTCTCATCCCTGTTTTAATGTTAATCTTCTCTTCATCCTCTTCATACCTATTCTGTTCTTAGTTAATCTCCATATATCAAAGAAGACATTTGGCATTTGTTTTTAAGGGATTGGGTAGCTTCATTTAGCATAATCTGCTCTAGCGCCATCCATTTCCCTGCAAATCTATGATTTTTTGTCATTTTTTAATGCAGAGCAATACTCCATTCTGTATAAATGCCACATTTTTTTTATCCATTCATCTATTGAAGGGCATATAGGTTGGTTTCACAGTCTTGCTATTGTGAATTGTGCTGCTATGTACATCGATGTAGCAGTGTCCCTGCAGCATGCCTTTTTAGGTCTTTAGGGAATTGACCGAGAAGGGGAATAGCTGGGTCAAATGGTGGTTTCATTCCCAGCTTTCCAAGAAATCTCCATACTGCTTTCCAAATTGGATGCACCAATTTGCAGTCCCACCAGCAATGTACAAGTGTACCTGTTTCCCCACATTCTCACTAACACTTGTTGTTTGACTTCATAATGGCTGCCAATCTTACTGGAGTGAGATGGTATCTTAGGGTGGTTTTGATTCACCTTTCTCTGACTACTGGAGATGGTGAGCATTTTTTCATGTACTTGTTGATTATATGTCCTCCTCTGAGATGTCTGTTGAGGTCCTCAGCCCATTTGTTGATTGGGTTATTTGTTATCTTATTGTTTAATTTTTTGAGTTCTTTGTATACTCTGGATATTAGGGCTCTATCTGAAGTGTGAGGAGTAAAGATTTGTTCCCAGAATTTAGGCTCCCTATTTACCTCTCTTATTGTTTCTTTTGCTGAGAAACAACTTTTTACTTTGAGTAAGTCCCATGTGTTGATTCTAGTTATTAACTCTTGTGCTATGGATGTCCTATTGAGGAATTTGAAGCCCGACCCCACAGTACGTAGATCGTAGCCAACTTTTTCTTCTATCAGACGCCATGTCTCTGATTTGATATCAAGGTCCTTGATCCATTTTGAGTGAACTTTTGTGCATGCAAGAGAAAGGGATTCAGTTTCATTTTGTTACATATGGATTTCCAGTTTTCCCAGAACCATTTGTTGAAGATGCTATCCTTCCTCCATTGATGCTTTTAGCTCCTTTATCAAATAGAAGATTGTTGTAGCATTGTGGATTAATCTCTGTGTCCTCCATTCTGTACCTTTGGTCCACCCGCCTGTTTTGGTACCAGTACCATGCTGTCATTGTTACTATTGCTCTGAAATTTAGTTTGAAATCTGGTATCGCTATACCGCCTGATTCACACTTCCTGGTTAGAATTGCTTTTGATATTCTGGATATTTTATTTTTCCAAATGAATTTCATGATTGCTTTCTCTATTTCTACAAGAAATGCCGTTAGGATTTTGATTGGCATTGCATTAAACCTATAGAGAACTTTTGGGAATATCACCATTTTGATGATGTTAGTTCTCCTAATCCATGAACAGTGTATATTTTTCCATCTTCTAAGATCTTATTCTACTTCTCTTTTTAGGGTTCTGTAGTTTGCATTGTATAAATCTTTCACCTCTTTTGTTAGGTTGATTCCCAAGGATTTTATTTTTATTTTTTGAGGATATTGTGAATGGAGTGTTTTTTTTCTCATTTCCGTTTCAGAAGTTTTGTCACTGATATACAGGAATGCCTTTGACTTATGAATGCTGATTTTATATCCTGCCACATTGCTGAAATCATTTCTTAGTTCTAGTAGTTTTTTTTTTTTTTTTTGTAGACCCTTTTGGGTCTTCTATATATAGAATCATGTCAGCTGCAAGTAGTGATAATTTAAGTTATTCTTTTCCTATTTTCATGCCTTTAATTTCTTTCATCTGTCTAATTGCTCTGGCCAGTGTTTCGAGAACTATATTGAATAGAAGTGGTGGTAGAGGACATCTCTGTCTTGTTCCAGATTTTAGAGGGAATGCTTCAATTTTTCTCCATTCAGAATAATGCTAGCCTGAGGCTTAACATAGATAGCTTTTACAATGTCGAGGTAAGTTCCTGTTATCTCTAATTTTTCTAATGTTTTGAACATAAAGGGATGCTAAGGGTCTATTGTTCTTATTTATTTTTCGCAGAACCAAGCTTTAGTTTTGTAATTTTTTCAATAGTTTCTTTTGTTTCAATTTTGTTGTTTTCCGCTCTGATTTTAGTTATTTCTTGCCTTCTGCTACATTTGCTGTTGTTTTGCTCTTCCTTTTCTAGGGCTTTGAGATGAAGTGTGAGCTCATTTATTTGTTGTTCTTTCCTATTTTTGAGGAATGACGTCAAGGTGGTGAATTTCCCTCTTAAAACTCCTTTCATTGTGTCCCATAGATTCCGATATGTTGTGTCTGTATTTTCATTTATCTCGAAGAATTTTTTGATTTTCTCATTTATGTCTTCTGTAACACAATAATCATTCAGTAAAATGTTGTTCATTTTCAATGTGATGTAGGATTTTTCCTTCCTTCTTTTTCTTTGATTTCCAGTTTCATTCCATTATAATCAGATAAAATTCATGGTATTATGTCCACCACTTTATATTTATTGAGGGTTGCTCTATGGCATAATATATGGTCTATTTTTGAGAAGGATCCATGTGCTGCTTAAAAGAAAGTATATCCACTTGATGATGGTTGATATATTTTATATATGTCAGTTAAGTCTAGGTTATTGATTGTGATATTGAGTTCTATAGTTTCTTTATTCAACTTTTATTTGGAGGATCTGTCCAATGGTGAGAGAGGTGTGTTGAAGTCACCCATAATTATTGTGTTGTGGTCTATTTGATTCTTGAACTTGAGGAGAATTTGTTTTATGAACGTTGCAGCACCATTTAATGGTGCGTAAATATTGATAATTTTTATGTCTTGTTGGTGAATGGTTCCTTTTAACAGTATATAATTTCCTTCATTATCCCTTTTGATTAAATTAGTCATGAAGTCGATTTAATTCGATTTGAGGATGGCCACTCCTGCTTGCTTATGAGGACCGTGTGCATGGTATATTTTTTCCCAACCTTTCACCTTCAGCCTGTGTATGTCTTTTCCATTCAGATATGTCTCCTGGAGGCAACATATTGTTGGATTTGTTTTTTGAATCCAAGTTACAAGCCTATGTTGCTTTATTGGAGAGTTTAAGCCATTAGTGTTTAGAGCTACTATTGATATATGGTTTCTACTGCCATCCATGTTTGAATATTTATCGTTTTTTTAAATTTACTTTGTTTCTCCATGATTAGCTTTTCCCCCGCCCTCTGTCATTACTGAGGTACTTCCCACTGATGGTTTTGGTTGTTGTTTTTCATTTCTTCCTCGTGTAGTGTTTTGCTCAAGACACTTTGCAATGGTGGTTTTCTTGCTGCAAATTCTTTTAGCTTTTCTTTATCATGAAAGATTTTTATTTCGTTGTCGTACCTGAAGCTGAATTTTGCTGGATACAGAATTCTTGTTTGGCATCCATTGTCTTTCAATGTTTGAAATACGTTGTTCCAGGATCCTCTCACTTTCAGTGTCTGTGATGAAAAATAGGTTGTTAACCATATTGGTTAACCCCTGAATGTAATCTTCCTCCTTTCTCTTGAAGCTTTTAATGTTTTCTCTTTGTTCTGTATATTGGATATCTTCATAACAATGTGTCTTGGCGTTGGTCTACTGTGATTTTGTGTGCTCTGTGTCCTGTAAGCATCTTCAATTTGTATATCCGTTTCCTTTTTTATTTCTGGAAAATTTTCTGTAATTATTTCATTCAACAGGTTACTCATTCCCATGGTTTGAATCTCTGTACCTTCCTCTATCCAGATGAATCATAAGTTTGGTTTTTTTGTGTTATCCCATATCTCTTGGATGTTTTTCTCGTGATTTTTTACCAGCCTTTCTGTGTTGGCTAGACTCTTTTCAAGATGATATATTTTGTCTTCATTATGTGACATTCTGTCTTCTACTTGCTCCCCTCTGTTAGTGATACTCTCAATTGAGTTTTTAATTTGGTTTATCGTTTTCTTCATTTCTAGAATTATTCTTTGAATTTTTATAATCTCTATCTCCTGATAAAGAAGATTAACTTCTTCTTTTATCTGTTTATGTAATTCATTTTCAATGTGTTCTTTCACTGTATTTATTTGCTCTCTCGTATCCTCTTTAAGGTTTCATTCCATCTGTCTAAGGTATTCCTTGAGTTTTTTATATGACCATTTTTCTGATGATTCTAGGTCCTCCTGAATATTTAGGTTATCCTTCATTGTTTGTACTCCTTTTCTTTCTTGCTTTTTTATGCTGCTCATGTTACTTCTTGTTTGTTTGAGTGCTGAGTTACTGCTTATTCTTATAAATTTATTTGAAGCTTGGGAGGAAAGATATTAGAAGGGATGGGAAGAAGTCACTAAAGAGAATGAGAATAGGCAGGTAGAATTCAAGGATGAGGGAATAAGAAAATTGAAAAGAAATGAAAAGACAAAAGAAAAAAATAGAAAATAAAGAAAGAAATAATTTTTTAAAAATAATAATGATAATTAAAAATGAAAATTAAAATTTAAAATAATAATAATAATAGTAAAATTTAAAAAATAAAAACATTAAAATAAGTTAAAGAACAACAACAAAAAATGAAAATGAAAGAAAAAAAGTAAAAATAAAATAATAATAATAATAATACATGCAGTCATGGAGTTCAATTAACTTCTCTTCCAGTAGGTGGAGCTCTGCTCACTGGGCCAAGCTTCTCCTCTCAATAGGTGGGAACCAATCACTGTGCCGCAGCTCTTCCTCCCAGACTGGGCGGGTCTCCAATCCTGAGTGCCTAGGACCTTCTCTAGTGTTTCCTCAAGCCAGGCTCCTCTCAACTGTGACACTCACCACAATACTTGCTACACGTCAGGTCTCTGTTCCTGGTAGTCCTGTTTTCATCAACGCCTGCCACTCTCTCCCTTTTTGCCTCCCTCAGACCCTAAGTTTGTAGAGCTTGGGGCTGGGAACCCCCAGCGAATTTGCTTGCTCTCTGGTATCCATGCCCACATTAGCTGGTGTAAGAGACCTCAGTTGTCAGCACTGGTGGGAGCGGTAGCCGGGAATTCCATGCCACGAGTCCCACAGCACACATGATTCCCTCGGTCTGGCCATCTTTCTCACGGGAGACCTGGGAGGGCCCCTTAAAGGAGAGCTGGAAGGGGCCCTTAATGTTTCCCCGCTGTGTGGAGAGAGATGCATAGGGAATTACACACCTGTCGTACTGGTTTCAATGAAGTTATCTCCTCTGCCCATGACGTCAGTTCTCTTCCATGGTGGTATCCCATGCAAATGGTGACCGTTCATTCCTTTTGCCAGGTGACCAATGCAACGGATGGGTCCTGACTGTGTCTCCGAAGCCCCATTTCAATTCAGTGGCCTTTTACCTCTGTAAATTCCTGAGGGCCGACCAGTTATTTCAGAGGGAATGTTAGTTCTGAGACACAAGAAGCAGGCAAATCTGAGCTTCTATGCAGCTGATCCGGGCTCTGTGTGTTTTCTGAGGGGCCCAGACTGTTCGCACCAGATCCATGTCAGGTCAGCATTGCCTAGTGATTCTGAACAAACAGCATTTAGACAGTTTATGACTCCCTATGCCTGCGCAGCTTAAGAGGTCCGAGACTTGATTTCTCCATGTTCGCCACCATGTTGGATCTCCTATATTGCTACTTTTTAATGTCTGTGCGTGTGCGTGCATATATATATATATATATATATATATATATATATATATATATATATACTCTCCAGATTTTTCAAAATATGAAATATATCCCTAAATTCATTCATATTCATATATGTGGATTTATAACAAACTTTCCACAAGATTATACTCAGAAATAATCATCCACCTGAAATACATATTTCTTTCCTAGTACTGAAAAGTAACTTCATAGAATGGTGCATACAAACTCTAATATTTCTACAGATACTAACCCAGTGTAACATCAATGCAAGTAGATTCCTAGGGGACATGATGTGTATTTTGACGTTCATTTCTATTCAACACTGGTACATTACTATTTCTTCAGTTTATGCACATCATAGGATATATATTTCATCCACAAGTTAGAAAACTTATAGGCATTTGTTTAATGATCAGTCACTTCCTGCTTCAGAATACATGTATTCCTTCATGTTTCTTGACTGGTCTTTTCATAAGACTTTTTCCAATCACAATATTTTCATTTTTCATTATCTCTTATGAAGCAAAACTCAAACACCCTTCATGATAAACCATAATCCTAAAATTACCATTAGATGTATAACTGGTTGGAATGAATGATTATATATCAATATAAGATTTCTTATATATTTTTAGATATCAATTCAATTCATTATTTAAAGTGGAACCAGTTAAATTATTTATTCACAGGATGGTCTATTCATGCATTATCTCTATATTCATAGACACAGGGTACACCTCTGTGTACCCCTAACACTAATGTATATGTCTTCAAAATATTGCTCCCAGAAATGGTGGAAGAAATACTCAGTCACCTGATCCACATATATATTTTATCACAGTAAAATTCTGAACAAAAAATGTTAAGGTCACACTTATGATTGTACCGAAGTCTAAAAGGAAAGTGAACATGGATAACTAAAAACATCCATGTGAAGATTGCCTAATGCTCTCAAATGTCAATCCTATTGGTGACAACATATTTGTTTCTTCCAATGATTATATATTCAAACTAAACCCTGTTGAAAATGTCTAATCCTATAACTCACTTTATACTTTGCCTGATTTCATAATGTCTCTATTGATACCTGCTTTCCTACTTATTTTCCCCAGTTCATCGTTGTGACTGACTCTTCACATGTGCTGAAATTTTCATTCATTCTCTAACAGAAACCCTATTGCTAAAGAACTTTTGGTCCAAATCCTATACTCATTCTTCTTCCTAAACCTACCGACTATCTTCCTAATCCTACCGACTATCCATTTTGACTGGATGTTCTCTTCTACATTAAATCTACCAAGGTACAAGGTCCTGTGCTTCAAATCATACCTAGATTTCTGTTTCCATACTGATATTTCACCTCTATATTCTTGTAATTATCGCACGTTCTCAATACCATTATTCATCGCCCAGAATGATTCCTAACCCAAATTGAACCTGTTATTAACCCTAAACATACACTGTTCCCTAAATCTCATTTTACAGAAGAGCAGCAACAGAGTTGTTCTTAAAATACAGGGAATTAGGGGACCTTCCACCTGCTGAAAACCTCAAAGGTCCATGCAGAAATGATACCTGGAGAAGTTGTAGGGAGGTATGAAAGACCTGAGAGAGCAAAAGTCCTATTCCAAGTCAAACAATCTGGTCAGGATAAAGGGATGTGTCCGAATCAGCATCTCTCTACTTATTTTAGAGAAGATGGACTAAACCAGACCTGTGTGGAGAGCTGTTCCCAGGTGTCTATGGTTGATATACCATTCTAACTTGTGAAAGTGTTCCAGGAAGTAGGAGCACCCTCCATCTCATGGGACCCTTGGAAGCAAGTGTTTGGACAAAGTGGTTGCCAAGGCAGTGGCCTCATTCAGTTCCAAAGAAAGTGACATACCTCATTTCCTTGGTGATGGAACTCTCTGAACTTGCTATCCAAGAACCAAGACACCGAGAGGCAATCCCAGTCCATGTCCCTGTGGGCTCACTTGATTGGATTTTCCAAGGACAGAGTCAGTCTTTCTTGGTACCTCCTGATGTGAGTATAGCCAAATACCAGGAGAGCTCTGAAGAGATACTTTTCCTGTGAAAGCAGGTAGTGGCTGGCCACTTTTTCCTGACAACTTCACAGAGTTGGTCAAGGAAACCAGATCTGATAGAGGACACGCCATTTTGGGGGAACATAATATGGCCCACCAGTCAGAGTTAACTCCGGAGAGTCACAGACCTACTTGAGGGAAGGAGGTGCATTTGTGAGTGTGGGTTTGTTGTTTTGTCTCATGTTCAGAGAATAGGTACGAAAGGCGGTTTGTTTGATTTGAAGTGAACTGTTTCTAGTAAGTCGTTTGACAAGATGAGTGTTTCTATGTCTGTGTATCCCACTGTGTCCGCGGTTGTAGACATGAGAAAAGAGAATGCAACAATGGATGTGTCCTGTCTAGTAGAAAGCTTCCCATTATGCATCCTGCCTAATTTATGAATAGAGTGCGGCTTGCCTTATGGATGGGCAATACCTACTACCTTCCTAAGTCTCTGTTTTCTTCTGAATTCTGGCCAATCTCCAGAATAGGCTCATGGTTTTGTGTCCAAGATATGTAACAACTCCAAGGTCTGTGACATGGCCATGTACAGGATAGCTGAAGGGAATGGCCAGCATCTCAGAAAACTCAGATATCAATGTGACCAGGAAAGTCTCAGTGGATATACCCTGCTTTTGGCCTTTTGCTTACCTATTGTTCTGTTGCCCTGAATATCAGGAAGGTCTTTGCCTCAGGCCACCCCTTTGTGAAGCCTGAAGAAAACAGTTTTCAAATGGAAATGAATGGGGATCACTTGTGGCTCTTTCTTAATTGCTTTGGAAAGGGATGTGTCTGAATTAGCCTCTTGGCCTTGTATGTGGCTGTGACTTTGATTCTCAGCAGCTGATGGATCTAAAGAATGATCCCATGTGTGCATCCAAAACCATAATTGCCAAAAGATCAGTCATTGTGGATGAAGTCTCTCGTCTTCCTCTGTTAGGTTCCTGACTTCCATCAAGTGAGAATTGGTATTCCTTGGGTCAAATGAGTTCTTCAAATCACTGCAGAGGTGCTTATTTTTTTGCATGACTCCAAATCACATAAAGAATCTATAATTGAAAGTCAGTAGGCCACAAATTGGAGAAACAGAGCAGTATTAACGGGAGGCTTATTTGATCACTCCTGGTTCACAGGAAGGGTGTCCAGGCCAACATGACTTTAGGCAAATGAGGGGCAAGGGAGTTTATTTGGACACTGTCTTTGGGTGAGCCATTCATGGAAACCTTCAGCCAGAGGTTACGATGAGTGACTATATGGAAGAAGATGAGGACCTTGTTTGAGTGTTTTGGTTTTAATTGTGGTCATTTTTGTGGTGGTTGTAAGAAATATCTTGGTCCACCTGGGCTTGAACTCTGGTTGGATTCCCCTTAGAGACTGCGTTCTGGAACTGAACTCAGAGAAGTATTACCATGAATTGTGTTGGGATATTAGGAGGCCACACATGAGAGTCGCCCTTGGAAACTGAGATCTAGGCCCAGGGTGGCTTTCCACAGAGCACTGAGAATCTCAGCCAGGATAACACATGATTTTATTCTGAAAGACTTGGCAGCCATAGTTGAGTGTCAAAACACACATGGACCTCACATTGTAGACCTCAATTTACCTGGCTTCATGTGACCTTTTGGCCACTCTTTGGGAAGCCTTGCCTGTGAGAGTTCTCCAGAGCTTTCATTGAAAATGAGCTTCCTCATTATTTAATGGTTTCTGAATGAATTGAAACCCACAGTGCCTCCAACTTCATCCTTAACAATGGCTAGATGAATACCATGTAGTTATTAAAATTTCCATGACCAGGTGGCACTGGAGAACCTTTGAATGTCCTGTTGCTGATCATGAGTATACCAGACAGTGCCTTGATTGACTGGATTTCATGAACATGTTGTAGAAAAGAGATGCCAGTACGTTTGAGTCTGCTGAGTAGTGGGCCTAGAGCACTGGTGGGCAGGTGTGTGAAAAAACATCATTAGTAGGGCCATGAGGATCTACCATTGGATTCCAAATGGCTTGTGACTGACATGGTGCAGCCAGCAGATCCTTATTTGTAAAGTCATCTTTTTATATGGAGAAGTTTCAGGGCAATGTTCAGAATAACGGTCATATGGACAAGGGGGCAATGGGGCAAGCTATGAGGGATAGAAGCTTGGTTGGTGCGTTCTCCTGCACACCCTGACCCACCACACGTGACATAACTCCCTCCAGCACTGTGTCTCAGTTGGGCTCCTTGTATTTCATGAAGCAAATACTAAACTCTCAGTGCAGCAGGAAAAACACCACAAAAAGTGGAGGAGGACAAAATGGCTTCACAGTTCACATGGGGAGACATTTAGTCACCAGTGGTCACTGTTTACTAACAAAGAGAGGATTCAGGCCTCCTGCTTCATGTTAATTGGAAAATAAGAACCCATGTCCTTCAGGTCAAAGTGATGGAGACCCACCTTTGATGTTCTCACTACAAAAGAAGATAAAGCTCCTGAAAACAACCTAAATTTCAAGTGCCCAACCTCAGAGTGAGATTCTCAAAAAGTCCTTAGGCCAGAAGAGCTCCATGTTTGTGGAGTGTTTACCCTGTCCCTTACTTTTAGAAAGTCCTCTACCTCCACCAAAGATGTGAAATCTGGAGCATTTTCCATTCCAGATAGGTATTCAGTTAGATTTTCTAACTCTTCTCCTATAATTGTGTCTTACTTGAGGCGAAAGTAATGTTAAAGCATTGTTCTGGATGAGAGTGGGAAGATTTTTGTGTAGCATATATTTGCATACACATTGGATTCAATTTCCTATTTTCTATTCGAAATACTGAATCCCTGACACTAACACATACCCTATCAGACTCTGAATACTATTTCTAATAGGATGGAGAAAAATAACCCAAACAGAATAGAAATACAAGCAGTTTAGAGGAGTCATGGTGTATATTTGGACTTGCCTTTTGCATGATACAGAGTAGGAGTTAAATCTAGTCAATTTTTTGTTGAAATAGTTCTCCATGTGTTTTTAAAGTTAACAAATTGTGAATTCCTGTCTCCCTTTCTCTGTAGCCCATTCAGCACATATATTTTTATATGGATATATAGAATCATACCTGGTACCACACATACATTCTTGTGAGGTGGATGAGTTGGCAGATACAAATTGTGAGAAGAGATCACTCCTACTAAACCGTGTTGGAACTGAATATTCAACCAATGGGTGAGCTTCCATGTTCAGTAAAATGAATATTTTTGGATCTGTGGATGATATATATTTTATGATGAGTTTTGATTGACATATATGTTGCTATTTTTTTTCTGTGTGTGTGTGTGTTTTGTGTCACTCACCTGTTCTGTAAAACAACTTCAGAGCGAGAGGTTAAAAATTCATGCAAAGATCTGATGGAGGTATCTAATATCTTAGTTTTGGTCTATTGCTTCTTCTAATTGGGTCATTTGTTGTGTCCCATGGACGAGGGCAGTGGTTCCTGTGCCCACCCCTGCAGCAACTCCTATTCCGAATAGAATGGCTAAAGTGAGGGATATATGTTCCCAGTTGAAACGGGTTGTATGCCCCCTATTTGATATTCAAATGAATCTGCATCATGATAGAGCACTCTGGGAAACATCTGCACCATTACACAATTAATCACATCTGTTGACCATTTCATGAAAACATAAACAATCTTTAATTATATACAATTATGCTGTTGTAGGGACGGACAAGGCAAGGCACCTAAGATAGCAACGAAGACAGCGAAACCGTCCTATTTGGTTGCAACCAGATACAGAGGGCATTGCTTCTGTTGTAATCAATTATTCTCCTGAAACTCAAGTATAGGTAGTTTCAGAATTTTGTACCCAACATGTAAGGGAAGGGGCTCAGAAGTTCACAGTCTGCAGAAGTTCAAAAAAGCCGTTGTTGTTTCTGTTTTTTCCTCGGTTCTGGGCAAGTTAACTTTTCAAGGACACCTGGGAGGGAAAGAGCTTTTTCCTACCTTTCTTATTTTTCGCCCCTGACAGCTGTTACCATGGAGCCCTGATGGTAACTTCTTTATCTTAGAAATATAGCCATCTCTGTAAAGCCCCAGCTCACGGCCAGAGGCCTTGTTCATATATTTTGTTGAAAACAAGTAATGGGGTGTCTAGCATAGAAGTGCTTATTTTTTTAGCCAGTGGCCAAGTAGAACAAGGCAACACTAAAAGAGGAAGTTTATCTACATTGAACTCTTTTATAGGGACTCTTTTGCTGAAAGTCCTAAAGTCAGCCATGGTGAAGACTTCTGTAGAAAGTCAGTTAAGAATTTTCTGTAGGCCTGGTACAGAAGGGGAAGACAGGGAAGGTGGGGCTGACAGCAGCTCCGAGGATCTGAGAATAAGGAAGGAGAGATGTAAAAGAATAATGGGAAAGGGGTTTGGTATTTTCCTAGTAACAAAAACTTGAGCTGCAGAACAGGTAGAGCAGAGGGGAAGACAAGAGTGAGTATCCCAAAATGCATGTGAGGGACTTTAAATTTTTAGTAAACTGTTTTCAGTGATGACAAAGCAACTTTAAAGGCCATTTTCATTACATCTTTGATAGGAGTCTGAGGGCTCTCCTCTGCTAGTTTCAGCTTTGTGTTAGCTGGTAAGAGGACCTGGTGGGACCCGGTGAGGGCACGGACAGGAGAAGAGAGGAGTGAGTCGATGGATGAGAACCTGAGTACCTGCTAACTCAGCAAGGGGGCGATGGTCTGAGAACCGGGAGAGGTTTGGGTTTTTGATCTAATAATTGGAGGGGAGAAATCAGGTTGCTCAGGTGAGAGTGACAGCAGAGACTCTGGAGAACAAGGCTGAAGGTGAGGATCTATTGGATAAGCATAGTTCAGGATATGAGTGAAGGATGGAAAAGGCCTGCCCATAGGGGAATCTCCTTTCACCCTTTTGAGCACTTGCAGAAGTTAAAAAGTTCACACAGGGCTGGGGATGTGGCTCAATTGTAGCACGCTCGCTTGGCATGCATGCGCCCCGGGTTTGATCCTCAGCACCACATACAAACAAAGATGTCGTGTCCGCCAAAAACTAAAAAATAAATATTAAAAATTCTCTCTGTCTCTCTGTCTCTCGCCTCTCTCTTTAAAAAAAAATGGTCACGCAGAATTTGAGGATCTAGAGACCCCTCTGGGGGCCATCGGTTTTGGTTGTCTAATTGGTAATATGGCCAATGCTGTGTACTGAATTTGATGAGGAGTTTGTGTTCCATCAGGCAGCCCCTGTATGCTCACATCCCCATGACGTACAGAAAAAGTCGGCCAGGCATTCTGGAATTACTAAAAAGGAGTGATGGATTTTTCCTTTCCCCAGGTCCATGATCCTCTTAGTTGTACAAGTCCGATATTTACTGCCATTAGCCCCTTGAACTAGAGACCTTTTATTTGATAGAGGGCCCAATGGGGCCTTAAGCGCTGAGTTTATTGCCCCTGTATCCCCTTCAAAGTTTACTGGGGTCTCCTCCACTTCAAAAGATACGCTGAGCTCAGGGAGGGGATCTGAGCCCCGACTTTCGTAGTCATGCTGAAGAGTCAGAATGGCTGGCTGGCGTGGCTGCCTCTTTCTACGGCACTCTTGAACCCAGTGTCCTCTTTCTTTACAGTAGGCACATTGATCTGAGGTCAGGGGTGGCCTCTGGCGTGGGACCAGGTATCCCTTCCTGTCTCCCTGTTTCTTAATTTCTGGCCCTTTTGTTGTTGTGACAGGGACCTTAGTCAACTCCTTAGTCTGTCTTTTGTTTCTTTTATCGTCCTTTTGCTCCCTTCTCTTCCTCAGTTTCTCTCTTATAGTATACTTTCTCGGCTTCTCTGACTAAATCTCTCAAAGTCATATCTTGTAATCCATCTAAGCATTGTAACTTTCTTTAAATATCCAAGGCAGCATGCCCAATAAAGGCCATTGTGACAGATGCCTTTTGATCCTCTTCATGAGGATCGAAAGGAGTATATCTCCTATATGCCTCCGTAATTCTCTCTAGAAACACGTCACCCCAAATGGAGTAGGGAAATAGCAGTGCCGCTGCCCGTGCCCGGATAAGGCCCAGTCACCAGCTGGTGCGGTAGTCACGTCACCCAAATTGTAGTAGGGGCCAAGCAGGCCTCTGCCCACGCCCGCAACAAAAGCAGACCTGTGACTGACCTGCGGAACAGGCACAGCGGCCTGCCACCATGGTAGACATGACACCCCAATTGGAGTAGTGGCAGAGCAGAGCTTTCTCCTGCGCCCAGTACAAGCACAACGGCCCACCGGCGTGGGTAGTCACGTCAACCCAATTGGAGTAGGGGCAGAGCAGAGCCTTTGCCCGCACCCAGAACAGGCCCAGCGATCTGCCAGCATGGTAGTCACGACACCCCAATGGCAGTAGGGCCAGAGCAGAGCCACCACCCGCTCCCGCAAGGTAAGCAGACCTGCAACCGACAGGCGGAACAGGCCCAGCGGCCTGCAAGCGCGGCAGACACGTCAACCCATTTGGTTCTTTGAAAAAATAAAAAAAATCGACAGAACATTAGCCATGCTAACGAAGACAAGAAGAGAGAGAACTCAAATTACTAGCATATGGGATGAAAAAGACAACATCATAACAGATATTTCAGATATACAGAAGATAATCCGAAATTATTTTGAATCTTTGTACTCTAATAAAATAGAAGACGGTGAAGGCATCGATAAATTTCTTAAGTCATATGATCTGCCCAGATTGAGTCAGGAGGATATAGACAACCTAAACAGACCAATATCAATTGAGGAAATAGAAAAAACCATCAAAACACTACCAAGTAAGAAAAGCCCAGGACCTGATGGGTATATAGCAGAGTTTTACAAAACATTTAAAGAGGAACTAATACCAATACTTTTCAAGTTATTTCAGGAAATTGAAAAAGAGGGAATTCTTCCAAATTCATTCTATGAGGTCAACATCACTCTGATTCCTACACCAGACAAAGACACTTCAAAGAAAGAAAACTACAGACCAATATCTCTAATGAACCTAGAGGCAAAAATCCTCAATTAAATTCTGGCAAATCAGATACAAAAGCATATCAAAAAAATTGTGCACCATGATCAAGTAGGATTCATCCGTGGGATGCAAGGCTGGTTCAATATACGGAAATCAATAAATGTTATTCATCACATCAATAGACTTAAAAATAAGAACCATATAATCATCTCGATAGATGCAGAAAAAGCATTCGACAAAGTACAGCATTCCTTTATGTTCAAAACTCTAGAAAAACTAGGGATAACAGGAACATACCTCAATATTGTAAAAGCAATCTATGCTAAGTCTCAGGCTAGCATCATTCTGAATGGAGAAAAATTGAAGGCATTCCCCCTAAAATATGGAACAAGACAGGGATGCCCTCTTTCACCACTTCTGTTCAACATAGTTCTCGAAACACTGGCCAGAGCAATTAGACAGACAAAAGAAATTAAAGGCATATAAATAGGAATAGAAGAACTTATATTATCACTATTGCAGATGACATGATTCTATACCTAGCAGACCCAAAAGGGTCTACAAAGAAACTAATAGAGGTAATAAATAAATTCAGCAAAGTGGCAGGATATAAAATCGACACTCATAAATCATAGACATTCCTGAATATCAGTGACAAATCCTCTGAAACGGAAATGAGGACAACCACTCCATTCACAATATACTAAAAAAAAATAATAATTGGGAATCAACCTAACAAAAGAGGTGCAAGTTTTATACAAGGAAAACTACAGAACCCTAAAGAGAAAAATAGAGGAAGATCTTAGAAGATGTAAAAATGTACCCTGTTCATAGATAGACAGAACTAACATCATCAAAATGGCGATATTACCAAAAGTTCTCTATATGTGTAATGCAATGCAATTCAAAATCCCAACGGCAGTTCTTGTAGAAATAGAGAAAGCAATCATGAAATTCATATGGAAAAATAAAAGACCCAGAATAGCAAAAACAACACTAAGCAGGAAGTGAGAATCAGGCCGTATAGCGATACCAGACTTCAAACTATACTACAGAACAATAGTAAAAAAAATAGCATGGTACTGGTACCAAAACAGGTGGGTGGACCAATGGTAAAGAATAAAGGACACAGAAACCAATCCAAAAAAATACAACTATCTTATATTTGATAAAGGGGCTAAAAGCATGCAATGGATGAATGATAGCATCTTCAACAAATGGTGCTGGGAAAACTGGAAATCCATATGTAACAAAAAGAAACTGAATCCCTTTCTCTTGCCATGCACAAAAGTTAAATCAAAATGGAACAAGGAGCTTGATATCAAATCAAGACATGGTGTTTGATAGAAGACAAAGTTGTCTACGATCTACATACTGTGGGGTCGCCTCCAAATTCCTCAATAGGACACCCATAGCACAAGCGTTAATAACTAGAATCAACACATGGGACTTACTCAAACTAAAAAGTTTTTTCTCAGCAGAAGAAACAGTAAGAGGGGTAAATAGGGAGCCTACATCTTTGGAACAAATCTTTCCTCCTCACACTTCAGATAGAGCACTAATATCCAGAGTATACAAAGAACTCAAAAAATTTGTCAATAAGATAACAAATAACCCAATCAACAAATGGGCCAAGAACCTGAACAGACACTTCTCAGAGGAGGACATACAATCAATCAACAAGTACATGAAAAAATTCTCATCATCTCCAGCAGTCAGAGAAATGTGAATCAAAACCACCCTAAGATACCATCTCACTCCAGTAAGTTTGGCAGCCATTATGAAGTCAAACAACAACAAGTGCTGGCGAGGATCTGGGGAAACAGGTACACTTGTACATTGCTGGTGGGACTGCAAATTGGTGCAGCCAAATGGGAAAGCAGTATGGAGATTTCTTGGAAAGCTGGGAACGGAACCACCATTTGACCCAGTTATTCCCCTTCTCGGTCTAAAACCTAAAGACCTAAAAAGAGCATGCTACAGGGACACTGCTACATCGATGTTCATAGCAGCACAATTCACAATAGCAAGACTGTGTAACCAACCTAGATGCCCTTCAATAGAAGAATGAATAAAAAATGTGGCATTTATACACAATGGAGTATTACTGTGCATTAAAAAATGACAAAATCATAGAATTTGCAGGGACATGGATGGCATTAGAACAGATTATGCTAAGTGAAGCTAGCCAATCCCTAAAAAAACAAATGCCAAATGTCTTCTTTGATATAAGGAGAGTAACTAAGAACAGAGTAGGGACGAGGAGCATGAGAAGAAGATTAACATTAAACAGGGATGAGAGGTGGAAGGGAAAGGGAGAGAGAATGGAAACTGCATGGAAATGGAAGGAGAACCTCAGGGTTATACAAAATTACATACAAGAGGAAGTGAGGGGAAAGGGAAAAATAATACAAGGGGGAGAAATTTATTACTGTAGAGGGTGTAGAGAGAGAAGAGAGGAGGAGAGGGGACGGGAGGGGGGATAGTAGAGGATAGGAAAGGCAGCAGAATACAACAGACACTAGTATGGCAATATATGAATGAATGGATGTGTAAGTGATGTGATTCTGCAATCTGTAAACGGGGCAAAAATGGGAGTTCATAACCCACATAAATCAAAGTGTGAAATATTATTTATCAAGAACTATGTAAGGTTTTGAGCAACCATATATAAAAATTAAAAAAAAGATAACTAAATTCGGTGAATAATGCACAAGAATCCTAATATTTCTACAGTAACTGACCCAGTTTAAAATCAATGCCAGTAGATTCCTATGGGACATGATGTGTATTTTGACGTTCATTTTTATTCAACAATGGTACATTACTATTTCATGAGTTTATGCACATCATAGGATATATATTTCATCCACAAATTAGCAAATTTATAGGCATTTGATTCAATTTCAATCGCTTCCTGCTTTACAACATATGCATTCCTCCAGGTTTCCTGACTGGTCTATTCATGAGACTTCTTTCCAAACACATTATTTTCGATTTCCATAATCACTTTTGAAAGAAAACTCACACACTGTTCATGATAAACCAAAACACTAATATTACCATTAGATGTATAATTGGTGGGAATGAATGATTGTATATCAATATAAGATTTCCTGTAATTTTTAAGATATCAGTTCAATCCATTATTTAAAGTTGGAACAAGTTATATTATTTATTCACTGTATTGTCTATTCGTACTTTATCTCTAAATTCATAGACACAGGGTGCACCTCTTTGTAACCCCAATACTAATTTTACGTCTTGAATATATTGCTTCCAGAAATGGTGGAAGAAATACTCATGTCACCTGATCTACATATACATTTTATCACAGTAGTATTCTGGACAAATAATGTAATGGTCATGGTTATGATTTCACGAAGGAATAAATGGAAAGTGAACATGGATTACTAAAAACATCTATGTCCAGGTTGCCTAATGCTCTCAAATGTCAATCCTATTGGTGACTACATATTTTTTTCTTCCTAATATTATGTATTCAAACTCAACCCTGTTGAAAATGTCTAATCCTATCACTCACTTTATACTTTGCCTGATTTCGTAATGTCTCTATTGATATCTGCTTTTCTACATTTTTTCCCAGCTCATCATAGTGACTGACTCTTCATATGTGCTGACTTTAACAATCACTCTGTAACCGAAACCCTATTGTTAAAGAACTTTTGTTCCAAATGCTATACTCACACTTCTTCCTAAACGTACTATCTTCCTATTTCTATCAACTATCCCTTTTTGACTGGATGTTCTCTTCTACATTCAATCATTATAGTAAATGTCCGGCGAGCTTCACAGGAGGAAACCACCAACAGACTATCTCATGCAACAGCAAAGGGTTTATTGAGTGTCCAGCATGCTGGTGCTCAGAGCTCACTTGAATAGAGCAGATAGCCCTGAGAATAGCTTAAGTAGAGCTTATATACTTTACCTGGAGAGGGCAGGGAGGGAAGTTTATTGATGGATCGGGGTGAGTGGGCGATTTGCGTGCAACTGGGTGAGGGAGCACATTCTGCAGTTGGGCAGTTGGGGACAGCACATACTGGGAACAAGATTTGCAAGCATTTCTCAAGATTTCAACAGTGTTTTGTTAAGCATACAGAAAAACAGGAAGTGACAAGTACCTATTTTACTAACCTTTTATTCCCCACTTCTTCTTCTGGCTACTTTTAATCATAAAAATGATCATTGGGGGGGTGTCACATTCCATGTATACTAGTAGGGTATTACCATAAGTTTAACTCGTCCAATTTGAGCCTGGAGAAAAGAAATTACACGGTTGAGAAAACAGGGTTTAATAGTTAGCAATAACATGAGGATTACTATTGGACCGGCCAGGGTTGATAAAAACGTAGTTAACCAGGAAGACTGTGTGAACCAAGACTCAAACCACCTTTTTTGGGCCTCTCTGTCTCGTTGATGCTTTTCAAGGCATCTTTTTAATTTACTCTTAGATTTTATTACAAGTCCAGTATGCTCGGCATACAAACAACTTTCTTCTCTCAATGTAGCACAAAGCCCCCTTCTCTCATGACGAGGAGGTCCAACCCTCGAGTGGTCTGAAAAACAACTTCAGAGAGAGAGGTAAAAGACTCATGCAAAGCTCTGATGGAGGTTTCTAATATCTTAGTTTTGGTCTATTGCTGTCATTTGTTGGGTCATTTGTTGAGTCCCTTGGACAAAGGCAGTGGTTCCCGTGGCCACCAGTGCAGCAATTTCTATTCCTAATAGGATGGCTACATTGAGAGATATATATTTTCAGTGGAACCGGGTTGAATGCCCCCCTATTTGATCTTCAAATGAATCTGCGTCGTGATAGAGCACTCTGGGAAACATCTGCACGATTACACAATTAATCACATCTGTTGACCATTTCATGAAAACATTAACAATGTTTAAGTATATAGAATCATGCTGTAGTAGGGAAGGACAAGGCAACGCACCTAAGATAGCACTGAAGACAGGGAAACAGTACTATTTGGTTGCAACCAGATTCAGAGGGCATTGATTCTGTTGTAATCAACTAATCCTCTGAAACCCAAGTTTAGGTAGTTTCAGAATTTTGTACCCAACATGTAAGGGAAGGGGCTCAGAAGTTCACAGTCTGCAGAAGTTGAAAAAAGCAGTTTTTGTTTCTGTTTTTTCCTCGGTTCTGGGAAAGTTAACTTTTCAAGGACACCTGGGAGGGAAAGAGCTTTTTCTTCCCTTTCTTATTTTCCCATTGCCAGCTGTTACTACGGAGCCCAGTTGCTAACTTCATTAACTTAGAAATGTAGCCATCTCTGTGAAGCCCCACGTCAAGGCCAGAGGCCTTGTTCACATATTTTTGTGAAAAACTAGTAAGGGGGTGTCTGGATTAGGAGTGCTGATTTTTTTAGCCAGTGGCCAAGTAGAACAGGGCAACATGAAAATAGGAAGTTTAACTACATTGAACTTTTTTATAGGGACTCTTTTGCTGAAAGTCCTAAAGTCAGCCATGGTGAAGACTTCTGGAGAAGGTCAGTTAAAGACTTTTCTGTGGGCCTGGTATAGAGGGGAAAGACAGAGAAGGTGGGGCTGAGAGCAGCTCCGAGGATCTGAGAATGAGAAAAGAGAGATGTAAAAAAATAATGGGAAAGTGGTTTGGAATTTTCCTAGCAACAAATATTTGAGCAGTAGAACAGGTCAAGCAGAGGGGAAGATGGTAGTGAGTATCCCAAAACGCAGAGGGACTTTAAATTTGTAGTAAACTGTTTTCAGTGATGACAAAGCAACTTTAAAGGCCATTTTCATTACATCTTGGATAGAGGTCTGAGGGCTGTCCTCAGCTGGTTTGAGCTTTGGGTTAGTTGGTAAGAGGACCTGGTGGGACCCAGTGCGGGCACTGACAGGAGAAGAGAGGAGTGAGTGGGTGGAGGGGTAGCTCAGTACCTGCTACCTCAGCAAGGGGTCAATGGTCTGAGAACCAGCAGAGGTTTGGGTTTTTGATCTAATAATTGTAGTGGAGAAATCAGGTTGCTGAGGTGGGAGTGACAGCAGAGACTCTGGAACAGAAGGCTGAAGGTGAGGATCTATTGGATAAGCATAGTTCAGGATGTGAGCGAAGAAGGGAAAAGGCCTTCACATAGTGGAATCTCCTTTCACCCTTTTGAGCACTAGCAGATGTTAAAAAGGTCATGCAGGATTTGAGGATCTAGAATCCCCTCTGGTGGCCATCAGTTTTTGTTATCTAATTCGTAATATGGCCAATGCTGTCTACTGAATTTAATGCAGGGTTTGGGTTCCATCAGGCAGCCCCTGTACGCTAACATCCCCATGACTTACAGAAGAAGTCGGCTTTTCCCCCACACAGCCATGGCTGTTTTTGGCTTTGACAGTCGGCCGGGTAAACACAGTAATCTAGGCTAGCCAACCTGCATCTGGCTCATGTGTCCCTACATCCATAATATTTGTTTCCATTATCTATGGTAAGGAAGGGATTTAATGGAATTTTAGTGGGATCCTCTTCATCAGGGATATCCCATTAGGAAAGACTTATAGCCAGCTGACAAATGTCTGGGTGGAGAGATGGTCACCAGGTCCCTAAGTGGGCTGCATGCAAGATAGATTATACTTCTTTTCCAGTAGAATTTGTGATCAGCCATCGCTGCTGAACGGGCTGATGAGGGTTAGGACTACTTGTGGCCAAGGGGAGAGTCTATAGGCTTATCCACACGGTGAATATGCAATTTGAAAGTGTTACCAGTCTTTTCCAGTTTCCAGCCAGAGTGTGGACAGGGCGCAGGCTTGAGATGAGAGGCATGGATCCAGGAAGTGATTCCGTTTACCTTTACCACTATAGATGTTATAAGTAGCACCTGGTATGGTCCTTTCCAGTGGGGTTCCAGGGATGACACCTGATATCATCTTACGTAGATGAAGTCTCTTACTTGATATCCATGTGGATTCCCCTCGTCCCCAGTTTGGTAGGGAGTGGCCAGCTGTTTCCAAAGGTATCACTGAGATCTTTCAAGAGCTTTAAGTCTGTCAAACAAGGGGGTGTGAAAGGGATCGTTAGGTCTTAGAGTTGGGCTTTGGTCCGTTACTGGAAGAGAGGCACCCTAGATATTCACAGGGGGTGTGGTTACTCAAAGAAACAGAGGGCATATTTCTTGCACGAAACATTGTATAAGGCATGAGCATAGTCCAATCATTTATGCTGGTCTCTAAGCTTAATTTCGTTGAGGTCTCTTTAATGGTTCTATTTATTCTTTCTACCTGTCCTGAACTCTAGGGTCTGTAAGCACAATTAAACTTCCAATGAATCCCCAGGTTCCTGGCTAACCCCTGACTTACTTGGGCCATGAACGCCGGTGCATTATCAGACCATATTACCTTTGGCAGGCCGTATCTTTGAAAAATGTCTTTCAGGATCTGCTTGACCACCATTAGCACTGTTTCTTTTTTTTTCTTTTAGTGGGGAAGGCTTCAATCCATCCTAAAAATGTATCTACAAAGACTAGAAGATATTTATGTCCATACCTTGCTGGCTTAATTTCAGTAAAGTCAACTGCCCAGAATTGTCCTGGTCTGGTTCCTCGTAGGTGCTTTCCTGCAGGAAGCTTGGAAGGGTAAGAATTTACCAATTGATGGACTCGACAGGCTTTTTTTACCCATTCAGTTATTTCTTTTTGCTGTGAGTCAGTTAGTGGAAAACTCTGTTCTTGATACTTCAGAAATACCTGCAGTTTCTTTGAACCAAGGTGAGTGAGTTGATGTGCATTTTCTACTGACATATTTAGAGCTGTGACTATAGGAGTTTTTACTGAAGGATTTAGAAATTCCACTTGGGGGCCTTCAGGGTTAAAAGTTATTTTGGACCGGAACTTGGTGAGCAGATCTCTGCCCATCAATGGGGCTAGGAATTCTGGGATTACTAGGAAGGAGTGATGGATTTTTCCTTTCCCCAGTTCCATGATCCTCTTAGTTGTCCAAGCCCGATATTTACTGTCATTAGCCCCTTGAACTAGAGACCTTTTATTTGATAGAGGGCCCAATGTGACATTAGGGGTGAGTATATTGCCCCTTTATCCACTTCAAAGATTACTGGGGTCCCCTCCACTTCAAAAGTTACCCTGAACTCGGGGAGGGGATCTGAGCCCCGACTTTCATACTCATCCTCCAGAGTCAGAATGGCTGACTGGCATGGCTGTCCCTTTCTAGGGCACTCTTTGGCCCAGTGTCCTTTTTTTTTTACAGTTGGTACATTGATCTGAGGCCAGGGGTGGCCTCTGGCATGGGACCAGGTATCCCTTCCTGTCTCCCTGTTTCTTAATTTCTGGCCCTTTTGTTGTTGTGACCAGGACCTTAGTCAACGCCTTAGTCTGTCTTTTGTTTCTTTTATCCTCACTTTGCTTCTTTCTCTTCCTCAGTTTCTCTCTTAAGGTATATTTTCTTGGCTTCTCTGACTAAATCTCTCAAAGTCATATCTTGTAATCCATCTAAGCATTGTGACTTTCTTTTAATATCCAGGGCAGCTTGCCCAATAAAGGCCATCATGACAGATGCCTTTTGATCCTCTGCCTGTGGATCGAAAGGAGTATATCTCCTACATGCCTCCATAATTCTCTCTAGAAACATAGAGGGAGATTCATCAGGCCTTTGAATAATCTCTATTACCTTGGCCAAATTAGTTGGTCGCCTAGTGGCCACTTGGAGGCCCACTATTAGAACCTGGCGATAAGTGGACAGATGCTTTCTAACTTCAATGTTGTTGGTGTCCCAGTTGGGTTGTTTCAAGGGAAAACCAGCTTTGATTAAGTTGGAAAGATGTGTCCGTCTCCAATCTGGTCGGAGGACATTTTTTTATAGCTTCCAGGAAGATTCTCTTTTGTTCCTCTGTCGTGAAGAGAGTCCCTAGGAATTGTTGACAGTCATCCCAAGTTGGCAGGTGTGAAAACATCAATGACTCAACCAGACCTGTGAGCCCGATGGGGTCCTCGGAAAAAGGGGGATTGTTATTTTTCCAGTTAAATAGGTCGGAAGAGGAGAAAGGCCAATATTTGTAGGCTTGCATTTTCCCCCCATGGCCTTCGTCAATCAATGGTCCGTAGGGACATAGGGGGAGCATCACAGGAGGTCCAGGGTTTTCAATCATTCGCCACCATCAAGTTCCCTTAGCTGGGCTAGCTTCCTTCTGCGGAGGAGGGGCTGTGTGTGCTGCGGGGGAGTTATCTGGAGGGCGCTGGGCCAGCTTAGATTCCTCCAATGGTAGAGAGGCTGAGTCAGCTGCAGGAGAATCACTTAGAGGGTGTTGGTGGTTGGGGGACGAGGGCAGGGTATAATACGGGAGAAGAGAGTCCAGTAGAGTCAAATCTTGTGACTCAGGGATTACAAAGGGTGGAGGAGGAGGAGGAGCAGAGGGTTTGAAAGATCATGGGGGAAGGAGTAGGAGCAGGGGAAGGGACAAAGAAAGGCTTCACGCATTGAGGAGGAGATTTGCAGAGGTCCTGCAAAGTTAAGATATATGGCTGTTGATCCGGATGGCTATGTGTGCCTGGGTGAAAGACAATATCTCTGACTTCTTAAATTAGTGGGAAATAGAAAGATCCTTCTAGGGGCCATCCAAATTCAAAGGTGGGCCATTCTGAGGCACAGAGATTCCGAAAGGTCCAACGTTTTACTAAAAAAGAAAGATTCTGAGCCCTTAAGCAAACTTTGGTCCAGTGATCAAGGGTCAGGGACAGGGGCATTGAAGTGCTGTGTCCCATAATGAAAGATACACAAAGAGTGAATGCAAGACACACGACACAGACAAGACAAGACAATAAAGACATTCAATGGACATCCAAAACTGAGACCAGGACTGAGTAGCCAGCAAAACCCAATGGCCTGGCAATTCCGAATCCGATACAAAATATTAATGAGTCGAGGAGACTATTGTTCCTTGATTTCCCGAGTCTTTGGGAAGTCCCCCAGGGACGTGGCCTGCGGCTCTGTGACACGTCTGTCAGCCACCATCGGAGAGAACTCACGCTCTTCATCGACAGCCATTTTGCCAAGCCTTAACCTTAACACTGAAACAAGAAAGAGGGGCCTTACTTAACCCGAGAGGAACCCGTTAGGGTCTTTTGTCCGCCGCTGCCAAAACTCGGTGGAATCTCCATATGTAAAGGTCGGGCGAGCATGGAAGGAAGAGACCACTAACAGACTGTGTTATCCAACAGCAAAGGGTTTATTCTGGGTCCAGCATGCTGGGGCTCGGAGCTCACTTGAATAGATCAGAGAGCCCTGAGAACAGTTTAAGCAGAACATATATATTTTCCTTGGAGAGTGCAGGGAGGGAAGTTTACTGATGGTTCAGGGCGAGTGGTCGGTTTGCATGCAACCGGGTGAGGGAGTACATTCTACACTTTGGCACTTGGGGACAGCACATTCTGGGAACAAGATTAGCAAACAGTTCTCAAGATTTTAACAGTGTTTTGTTAAGCATACAGAAAAACAGGAAGTGACAAGTACCTATTTTATTAACCTTTCACTACCGACTATCCTTTTTGACTGAATGTTCTCTTCTACATTCTATGATCAAAAGTGCAAGGTCTTATGCCATTGTATATCAATTTATTCAAAGCTAAGTATCCCAATCAAGGGCCCAATGCCCTTCTGGGCTTCAAATGTTACTTAGATTTCTGTTTTTATACATATATTTCACCTATATATTTTTATACATATTGCAGGTTCCCAATACCATTATTTATTCAGCATAATGATTCCTAACCCAAATCAAACATGTTATTAACCCTAACCATACATGGTTCCCTCAATCTAACTTTACAGAAGAGCAGGGACAGAGTTGGTCTTACAATACAGGAATATAGGTAATCTTCCACCTGCTGATAACCTCAAAGGTCCATGCAGATATAATCTCTGGAGAAGATGTAGGCAACTCTGAAAGACCTGAGAGTGCAAAAGTCATCTTCCATGGAAAACAACCTGGTCAGGGTGAAGTGTTCTGTCTGAATCAGCCTCTCCATTCTTAATGTAGAGAAGATGGACCAAATGAGACCTGTGTGGAAAGCTGCTCCTGGGTGCCTATGGGTGATATACCATTCTAACTTGTGAAAGTGTCACAGGAAGCAGGGGCAGCCTCCATCTCATGGGAAGCTTGGAAGCAACTCTTAGGACAGATTGGTTGCCAAGGCAGTGAACTCATTCAGTTTCTGACGGAAGTGACCTCACCTCACTTCCTTTTTGATGGAACTCTGTGAACTTGGGATCCAGGAAGCCAGTCAAACATTGACAGTCCCAGTCCCAGTCTCAGTGGTTATACTTTTTGAATTTCCCAACGACAGAGTCAGTCTTTCTTGGTACCTACTAATGTTAGGATGGCCAAATGGCAGGAAAACTCTGAAGAGGGGCCTTTCCTGAGAAAACAGGTAGTGGCTCACCGCTGGCTCCTGACAACTTCAGAGAGTTGGCAAAGGACACAAAATATGAGACAGGACAGACCATTTCGGGGGAACGTAGAATGGCCCACAGTCAGAGGACACTCCAAATAGTCACAACCTACTTGGAGGAAAGAGGTGCCTTTGTGGGTGTGGGTGTGGGTTTGTGGTTTTGGCTCATGTTCTGAGAAGAGGTAGGAAATGAGGTTTGTTTGGTTTGGGGTGAATTGTTTCTAGTAAGTCATTTGACAATGCGAGTGTTTCTGTGTCACTGTATCCCGCTGTGTCCGTTATTGTAGATATTAGAAAAGAGAAAGCATCAATGGATGTGTCCTGTCTTTTAGAAAGCTTACCAGCATTCATGCTGCCCAATTTATAAATGGAATGTGGCTTGCCATAATGATGGGCAACACCTACGATCTTCCTTAGTTCCTGTTTTCTTTCTGAAATCTGGCCACTCTCCATAATAGGCTCATGTACCACCTCCATGCTCTGTGACATGGCCATGTACTGAATAACTGAAGTGAATTGCGAGCATCTCAGAAAACTCACATACCTGTTTAACCTGTAAAGTCTCATTGGAGAAACCCTGCTTTGGACCTTTTGCTTACCTATTGTTCTGTTTCCCTGAATGTCAGGAAGGTCTTTGCCTCAGGACAACGCTTTGCGAAGTCTAAAGAAAACCTTTTTCAAATAAAAAAGAATGGGCATCAGCTGTGGCTCTTTGCTTAATTGCTTTGCAAAGAGATGTGTATGAATCAGCGTCTTGGCCCTGTGTTAGGCTGTAGCTTAGATTCTCAGCAACTGATGGATCTAAAGAAAGATCCCATGTGTGCATCCAAAACCAAAATAGCAAAAGAGCAGTCATTATGGATGAAGTCTTTTGCCTTCCTCTGTAAGGTTTCTGACATCAATCAAGTGAGAATAGGGATCCTTTAGGTCAAATGAGTTCTTCAGTTCCCTGCAGAGGCTAGCCCATAGGTGGTTGGGTTTTCTCATGACTCCAATTCATATAAAGAATTTAAACCCCACAGTCAGTAGTTCTCAAATTTGAGAAGTGGATCAGTATTAACGGCAGGTCTATTTGATCACTCCTGGTTCACAGGAAGGGTGTCCAGGTCACGCAGAATTTAGGTAAATGAGGGGCAAGAAAGCATATTTTGGACACTCTCTTGGGCTGCATTCCTCATGAAAATCTCCAATCAGAGGTTATGATGAGTGTCTATATGGAAGAAGATGTGGGATATGTGGGAGTGTTTTGGATTTAATTGTGGTTATTTTTGTGGCAGTTGGAAGGGATGACTGAGTCCACCTGGGTTTGAACTCTGGTGTGATTCCCCTTAGAGGCTGAGTACAGGAACTGAACTTAGAGAAGTATTGCCATGAATTGTGTTGGGATTTTAGAAGACCAAGCATGAGAGTCACCCTTGGAAACTGAGATCTAGGCCCAGGGTGGCTTTCCAGAGACCACTGGGAATCTCAGGCTTGATATCACATGATTTTATTCTTAACGACTTGGCAGTCTTAGTTGAGAGTCAAAACACACATGGACGTTACATTGTAGACCTCAATGGGCCTGGATTTATGTGACACTTTGGCCAATCTTTGGGAAACCTTGCCAGTGAGAGTTCTCCAGAACTTCATTTGAAATGAACTTCCACAACATTTAATGGTCCCTGAATGAATTGAAACCCACATGCTGCCAACTTCATCCTTGAAAAATTGCTAGATAAATACTATGAAATTTTTGAAATTCCCATTTCCAGATGGCACTGGAGAAACTTTGGTTGTCCTGTTGCTGAACATGATTATTCAGGACAGTGACTTGATTGACTGAGTTTCATGAAAATGGTGTATAACAGAGATTCCAGGAAGTTGGACCCTGCAGAGTAGTGCACCTAGTGCAGTGAAGGGCAGGTGTGTGATAAAAAAAAAAATCTGTGGTGGGGCCATGTGGATCTGCCATTGTCTTCCAATTGGCTTGTGACTGACATGGTGCAGCCAGCAGATTCTTCTATGTAAAGGTATCTTTTTATATGGAGAGGTTTCAGGCCAATGTTCAGAATCCGGTTGCTATGGTCAAGGAGGCAAGCTATGTGGAAGAGAAGCCTGGTTGGTACATTCTTCTGCAGGCCCTGACCCACCACAGGTGACAGAACTCCCTCCAGCACTGTGTCCCAGGTGAATTCCTTGTATTTCTTGAAGCAAATACGAAACTCCCAGTGCAGCAGCAAGAAACACCAGAAAACTGGAGGATGACCAAATGGCTTCAGAGTCCACAAGAGTAGACAATTAGTCCCCAGTGGCCACAGTTTACCTACAAACAGAAAATTAAAGACAGCTTCCTCATGTTTATTGGAAAATAAGAAATCATGTATTCCAGGTCACATAGAAGCATACCCAGATTTGATTGTCTCACTACAAAGGAAGCTAAATCTCCTGACTACAACACATATTTCAAGTGCCCAACCTCAGAGGCAGTTCCTCAAGAAGTCTTTAGTCCAGCAGAGCTCCATGTTTGTGGAGTGTTTACCCTGTCCCTTACTTTTGGAATCTCCTCTACCACCTCCAAGTTTGTGAACTCGTGAGCATATTTGATTCCAGATATGTATTCACAGATTTTCTAACTCTTCTCCTCTAATTGTGTCTAACTTGGGGCCAAGGTAATCTCAAGGCATTGTTATGCATGAGAGTGGGAAGATACTTTTGTAGCATATATTTGCATAAACATTGGAATCATTTTCCAAATGATTCCAAATCCCTGACACAAACCCATGCCAACTAGACTCTGACTACTAATTCTAATATGATGGAGAAAATTAACCCAAACAGAATAGAAATACAAGCAGTTCAGAGGACGAATGGTGTATCATTGGAATTGCCTTTTGCTTTATATAGGGTAGGAGTTATAAATCTAGTCAATTTTTTGTTGAAATGGTTCTCCATGTGTTTTTCAAGTTAACAAATATGTGAATTCCTGTCTACCTTTCTCTGTATCCTATTCAGCGCATGTATTTTTATATGCACATATAGAATCCTACCTGGTAGCACACGTACATTCTTGTGAGGTGGCTCACTTGGCAGACACAAATTGTGAAAAGAGATCACTCCTACTAAACGCTGTTGAAACTGAAAATTCAAACTATTGATGAGCTTCCTAGTACAATAAAATTATACATGAATCCATGTTCAGTAAAACGAATTTATCTGTATCTGTGGATGACATATATTTCGTGGTGAATTTCAATTGGCTTATATTGCTACTTTTTAATGTCTGTTTGTGTGCATGCCTGTGTGTGTGTGTGTGTGTGTGTGTGTGTTTATATATATATACACACACACACTCTACAGATTTTTCAAAATATGAAATATATGTGTCTTATTATACACTCCGTATATTCATTCATATTCATGTATGTGGATTAACAATCAACTTTTCACAAGATTATTCTGAGAAATATTCATCCACCTGAACTACATATTTGATTCCTAGTACTGAAAACTAACAGTAAATGGTGCATACAAATCCTAATATCTCTGCAGTAACTGACACAGTTTTATATCAATGCAAGTAGATTCCTATGGGACGTGATGTGTATTTTGTCTTTCATTTTTATTCAATACTGGTACATTACTTTTTCTTCAGTTAATGCACATGGTAGGATATATATTTAATCCACTAGTTCAGAAATTTATAGGCATTTTGTCTTACTTTCCATCACTTCCTAATTCAGAAAACATGTTTTCCACAGGGTTTCTTGACTGGTCTTTTCATGAGACTTCTTTCACAAAATGCAAAGGTCACACTTATGTTTGTACCGAAGTCTAAATGGAAAGTGAGTATGGATTACTAAAAACATCTATGTCCAGGTTGCCTAATGCTATCAAATGTCAATCCTATTGGTGACTACATATTTGTTTCTTCCTAAAATTATATATTCAACCTCAACACTGTTGAAAATTCCTGATCCTATCACTTACTTTATACTTTGCCTGATTTCCTAATGTCTCTATTGATATATGGTTTCCTACATATTTTCCAGAGTTCATCAATGTGACTGGCTCTTCACATGTACTGATATTTACATTCATTCTCTACCCGAAACCCTACTGTTAAAGAACGTTTGGTTCAAATCCTATACTCACTCTGCTTTCTAAACCTACTGAATATCTTCCTAATCCTACTGACTATCCTTTTGACTGGATGTTCTTTTCGACATTCAATCATCCAAGGTACAAGGTCCTATGCCATTGTATATCAATTTATCTGAGACATCTGTGCAGAATATAATTCAAAGCTGAGTATCCCAATCAAGGGCCCAATGCACTTCTGGGTTTCAAATCTTACCTAGATTTCTGTGTTCATACTTATATTTCACCTATATATTCTTGTAAATATCGCAGGTTCCCAAAACCATTATTCATCGCACAGAATGATTCCTAACCCAAATCAAACCTGTTATTAACCCTAAGCATACACTGTTCCATCAATCTATCTTTACAATAGAGCAGGGACAGAGTTGGTCTTACAATACAGGAATTTAGGGTATCTTCCACCTGCTGAAACCTCAAAGGTCCATGCAGAAATGATCCCTGGAGAAGACTTAGGCAGCTATGAAGGACCTGAGAGCGCAAAATCATCTTCCATGGCAAAAAAACCGGTCAGGATGAAGTATTGTGTCTGAATCAGTCGCTCTGTTCTTAATGTAGAGAAGATGGACGAAACCAGGCCTGTGTGGAGAGCTGTTCCATGGTGCCTGTGGTTGATATACCATTCTAACTTATGACTGAGTCAGAGAAAGTAGGGGCAGCCTCCATCTCATGGGACCTTTGTAAACAACTGTTAGGACAAAGTGGTTGCCAAGGTATTGACCTCATTCAATTCCTGAAGGAAGTGACCTACCTCACTTCCTTGGTGACACAACTCTCTGAACTTGGGATCCAGGAAGCCAGGCACCCAGAGCCAATGCCAGTCCCATTCCCAGTGGGCACACTTGTTTCAATTTTCCAAGGACAGAGTCAGTCTTTCTTGGTACCTCCTGATGTGAGGATGACCAAATGCCAGGAGAACTCTGAAGAGGGGCCTTTCCTGAGAAAGCAGGTAGTGGCTCATTGCTGGCTCCTGACAACTTAACAGAGTTGGCAAAAGGGACCTGATCTGATACAGGACAGGCCATTTGGGGGGAACATAGTATGGTCCACCAGTCAGAGGACACTCCGGATAGTCACAGACCTAGTTGTGGGAATGAGGTGCCTTAGTGGGTGTGGGTGTGAGTTCGTGGTTTTGTCTCATGTTCTGAGAATAGGTAGCAAAGGTGGTTTGTTTGGTTTGGAGTCGACTGTTTCTAGTAAGTCGTTTGAGAAGGCGAGTTTTTCTATTTCTGTGTATCCACTGTGTCCGTGGTTGTAGTTATTAGAAAAGCCAATACATCAATGGAGGTGTCCTGACTAGTAGGAAGCTTCCAGGCATTTATTCTGCCCTTTTTATGAATGGACTGCAGCTTGCCTTATGGATAGACAACACCTACTATCTTCCCAAGTTCCTGTTCACCTCCTGATTTCTGGCCTCTCTCCAGAATAGGCTCATGGTTTTGTGTCCAAGATATGTACCACCTCCAAACTCTGTGACATAGCCATATACTGGATAGCTGAATGGAATGGGAACATCTCAGAAACCTCAGAGATCAGTGTAACCAGAAAAGTCTCAGTGGAGAAACCCTGCTTTGGGCAATTTGCTTACCTATGGTTCCCTTGCCCTGAATGTTAGGAATGTCTTTGCCTCAGGCCACCCGTTTGTGGAGCCTGAAGAAAACAGTTTTCAAATTGAAATGAATGGGCATCACCTGTGGCTCTTTGCTTAATTACTTTGGAAAGGGATGTGTCTGAATCAGCCTCTTGGCCCTGTGTGAGGTTGTGGCTTTGATTCTCAGAACCTGATAGATCTAAAGAAAAATCCCATGTGTGCATCCAAAACCAAAATTGCCAAAAGAGCAGTCATTGCTGATGAAGTCTTTCACCTCCCTCTGTAAGTTTTTTGACCTCTATCAAGTGAGAATAGGAAAGATACACCAAGTCAATTGATGGCTCCTATTGGAAAAATTCTATCACTGATGACAGCATCAGCATAAGTACCCCAACACTACGACAATTCGCTGCAGCAGCAGATAGTTCACAATGCATACAAGTGAGTTCACAATGCATACAAGTGATACATAATCCAGGCAAGTTCTGCAAGCAGTTCAGTGATGGCTATTGCAGAATCTGTAGATTGGTTTTATCTTTGTCTTCACTGGCACTGGGATGAAAATAGAAATTCTGGCAGTAATGGCTAAAGAAAAAATTATGTAACATTCCTGAGGGCACTAAAAGAAAACAATTTTCTTAACAATTTACATTATCTTGAAGAGAATAATTAAATATAATGAAAAGGAAAAGTGAAAGTAAACAAGCACGTCTGTTAACCTCCTATTTTTTCACATATTAAGACAATCCTGAACAGTTGTTTTCCCAATTTAAATTAAACAATTTAATTCACGTGAATAAAAAAAAATGGATATATTATTTCATTAGCACTCATCATATGTGATATATGGACATACGCACATTCAAATATATAACACAAAACACAAGTGTGCACACATAATAAATACATACAACACATAATATAATAGTAAAGGCCTTATAACTTTTTACATGTGAAATCATCATTGCAATGTTTAAAAACTCTATAGTCAAAAAATAGAACTGATAAGCAAAACATTATCCTAGGTCTGTATGAGCTCAAAAAAAACAAAAGAGAACTTCATGATGTGGGAAAGGGCAATAATAAAATAGATATTGAAAAAAGCATCCCTGTTCTGTCGCAGATGTAAGGATAGCCAAACTGGAGTTTTCGATATCAGCTGTTATGGATTTGAGCCAAATCATCTTATTTTGGTCTATTGAAAGCGCTTCAGTTAATCTCTCTGGAATCCAAATCGGCTGCTGTTCTCCTTTTGGAAACACATAAACAGACCCCCGACTCCAGGCAATCACTGGGTCGGGACCTTAGTTAATCTCTCTGGAATCCAAATCGGCTGCTGTTCTTCCTGTGGAAACCCAAAAACAGACCTCCAACTCCAGAAAATTAATGGGTCAGGACCTTTCCATTTTCCTGTTAGAATATCCTTCCAAAGTACCTCGGGCTTATACACATTTTTTGGACACTTATGCCTTTCTGCAGCACTAAGTCCTGAAAATCCAAATTTCAAAAGTTTAGATTAAAAAGGGTTATTTTAATTTTATCTTTGGGGAATTTATATTCCTTCCCAATTCTGTCTTCTTACTTTAATGAGTACATTTTAATAGTGTGATGTGCTCTTTCAACTATGGCTTGTCCCTGTGGATTGTATGGGTTTCCTGTTATATGAATAATGCCAAATGATGAGCAAAATGGTTTAAAAGAGGTAGAAGTATAACCGGGGGCATTATCTGTTTTTTACTGTTTTGGAATGACCACAGTGGCAAAATTTTGTAAGCAATGAGCTATAACATCTTTAGTTTTTTTTTCCCCCATGAAGGGAGCCCATCAAAAATCCAGAAGAAGTATCAACTGTAACATGCAAATATTTTACTTTTCCAAATTCTGGCAAGTGTGTGACTTCCATCTGCTATATATGGTAAGGTATCAATCCTCTAGGATTGACTCTAAGATTAAAATGTGGTAAAATGGTCACACAATTTTGACATTGTTTTATTATTTGTCTAGCTTGCTCCTTAGTTATTTTAAAATGCTTTTGTAAAGTATTAGCATTGATATGGAACTTTTCATGAAAATTTATAGCTTCTTCTAGTGTAGAGAAAATATGTATGTATGTCATGTGTAGTTTTACCTGCTAAATCATTGCCCAAACTAAGGGCTCCAGGCAATCCTGTATGTGCCAAGATATGTCCTATTAAGAATGGATCTTTTCTGTCCCAGATTAGACTTTGTATACTGGAAAGCAAAGAGAAAACAGTAGAGGAAGGGGAAATCCTACCAGCATCTTCAAGGGATACTATAGCATTAACTATATACTGACTATTGGAAAATAAATTAAACACAGAATCTTTAAACATCACAAAAGCTTATAATACTGCATTAAGCTCTACCTTTTGAGCTGATTGTTGGGGTGCTAAAAATGTAAAAATTTGATCAGGTGTAACTATTGCTGCTGTACCATTATTTGACACATCAGTGAATATATTTGGAGCATTCATGATAGGTGTTTTCTTGTAATTTTTGGAAAAATTACAGTATGCAATGACCCAAAAGACAATAAAAGATTAGATGGTAAGTGGTTATCAAATGAAACATTAGATTTACACAGGATTATTGCCCAAGTATTTAACTCATTAGCTAATTCATCAATTTGATTCATAGTGTATGGAGTAATAATTTTATTGGGAGAAATTCCAAACACTCCCTTTGCTGCTTTTATTCCTATTAGTATTAATTGTCCCTAAGCCTCAGGATACCTAGTAATAATAGTGTTAGAAGAATAAGATAAATGTATCCATAATAATGGACCTTCTTGCCAAAATACTCCTGTAGGAATATTTTTTTGTTTGTAGCACAATGAATAATGGAGGCATTATTTTATCAAATCTATCCAAATGCATATTTCCCATATATGTTTCAATGATTTTTAATGCCTTTCTTGCTTCAGGCATTAACATTCTGGGTGAATTTGGATCAGATGGACCTTTTAGGATATCAAATATAGGTTCCAACTCTCCTGTTGGTATACCTAGATAAGGCCTTATCCAATTAATGTCTCCTAATAACTTTTGAAAGTCATTAATTGATTTGAGTTGATCTACTCGTATTTGAATTTTTGGTGGACTGACCATGGTTGAGGATAATAGAACTCCTAAATAATTAATTGGAAAATTTAATTGTACTTTATCAATTGATATCCCTAGATTATAATTTTTTAATAAGTTTGTAAGTGTGGCATAACATTCTAGCAATGGGTTTTTAACTTGTGTGCTAATAACACATCATCCATTTTGTGAAATATTTGTAGTTCAGGATTTTGATTTCTAAGTCGCTGGATTACTTTGTTAACATAAATTTGACAAATAGGTGGGCTGTTAGCCATCCCTTGAGGTAATACTTTCCACTCATACCTCTGATCAGGACCTTCATGATTCAGTGCAGGGATAGTAAATGCAAAACTTGGACTATCCTCAGGAAGAATTGGAAATGAAAAAAAAAAAAACAATCTTTAATATGTATAACTAAAACATACCAAGTTTTTGGCAAAGCAGACAATTGAGGAATCCTTGATTGAGCAGGTCCCAAAATAACCATCTCATTATTAATGGCTCTTAAATCTTCCAATAATCTCCATTTACCAGATTTCTTTTTGATGACAAAAATGAAAGTATAATGGGGAGATACAGAAGGTTGTATATGTTCTTCCGCTAATTGTTGTTTGACCAGGAACTGGGCTGCTTGTATCTTTTCTTTAGTCAGGGTCCACTGAAGAAGCCATACTGGTCTTTCTGATTTCCAAGTAATTTTTATTGTCTCAGTGGCCCTTTTTGAAAATCCAACCCATGTCTGTCTGTTGCTTGGTCTATTTGTATTGGTGCTGATATACCTTGATCTTGTTTTTCTAATCTTTTTCCTTTCCTAAAACCTTCTCTAGCCAAAATAGTGGGTGCATTTTGATTGATGTTATTTGTTAATGTCAAACCTAATTGATCTAGGACATCTCATCCCCATAAATTTATGGGAAGATGATCCAATACATATGGCTGTATAGTTCTTTCACATTCTTCAGGATCCTTCCAATCCAATGCCATTGCACTTCTATGGGGATTAGTTGCCACTCCTAGGTCTCAAAGTATTTTAGTGTACTGTTGTAATGGCCAATGTTTTGGCCATTCTTGATGAGAGACGATGCTAACATCTGCACCTGTATCAAGTAGCCCATTAAATTCATGTCCTTGAATATTTAGTTTTAGCCTGGGGCGAGAATCTAAATTTAAAGAAAGCATAACCAAATCTACACCTGTGGAGCCTAATCCCTTGGAACCTCTTTCTACAGCACGAAAATTTATCATGCAGACTGAGTATTATTAGTAACTGTGCTATTCTATCTCCTGGTGAAATTACTGATATGTCCTTTGGAGAACTGGGTATAATTTTATTTCACCTTCATAATCGGGATCAATTACCCAAGGACTTATCATAAGTCCTTTTAGATTAGAAGAGCTGCGTCCCAATAATAAGCCTACCGTTCCTTTGAGAAGAGGTCCTCTCACCCTGTGTGAATGATTTGAACCCCCATCTCTACAGTTAGTACTGATCTGACGGACGTGCAGATATCTAACCCTGCGCTCCCTCTGATTTGTCTGATGAGGCGTCTGATGGACAATGTGTCCTGGGCACTACACTGATGGGGTTGCTGGGTTCCTCCAGTGCTCTGTATATTTGTGGTTTTGGGCCCCAGAGCATTGGGCTCCCCTGTCCATATTTTGGCAATGGAGCCCGATGCCTTTCTCCATGATATCGTGGATAAACAGCTAGTCCTTGTTCATTTTTGATAATGAAGTACCCTCTATGGTGGTTTGAGAACGGCATTCATTAGCCCAATGTCTCCCTCTACGGCATCGTGGGCAAATACCCACGTATTCTACTCCTTTGGTACCTAGTTTTGTTAAACCCTCTTCCTATGGAGCAATTCCTTTTAAAATGTCCTGTTTGTTCACAATTGTAGCATGTTCCTGGTCTGGCATCTAAAGCCTGTTTTACTGCAGCTGCCACAAATTGCCCTTGTTCATTGATGTCTCTGGCATCTAAAGCCTGTTTTACTGCAGCTGCCATGACTTTCTCTTATTCATTAATGTCTTTACATAATTTAATATATGTGTTTAAATCTTCATGTTTCCATGGTCTAGTGATATCTCTGCACCAACGATTTGCTTGGTCATAAGCCAGTTTTTTATTAATGGCATTGCTTGTTCTGTATTCCCAAAAACTCTGATAGCTGTTTGAATAAGCCTATCTACAAATTCAGTGTAAGATTCATTAGCTCCTTGTATTACCTTAGATAATTGACCTTGTAAACCTCCATGTCGTTGTAAAGTCTTCCATGCCCTAACCGCCTCTGCAGCAATTTTTGCGTATACGCCAGGATCATATGCAATTGGTTGCTGCTGATCCTCATAAGGTCCCTTTCTAACAACATATCTAGATTTCTCTGAGGATAACCAGTTTCTGCATTACACCTAGCCGTCTCCTTGCAAAATTCCTCATTGGCAACCTTCCATAAAAGGTATTGACCTCCATTTAGCACAGCTTTACACATATTAGCCCAATCTACTGGTGTCATATTCACGTTGTTAATGGATTCGACCAAGCTTACAATGAAGGGTGCTTGAGGACCATAGGTTGTTACAGCCCCTTTTAGCTGCTTCACTATTTTGAAATTTAAAGCAAGGTGAATTCGCTGCCCTCCTACCTCAAAATCAGGGCATGTTCATACTTGAGATCCTGTCTCAGGATCCGAACTATCAACTGTGGGGTTTGGGGGCCTCCCAGCATATGGAGGTGGCCTTGTTATTTGGACATTTACATCCTCTGGTGATAGAAAGGTGTTAGTAACAGTCTCCTGTAGAGGAGGCGCTGTTGGTTGGACATTTACGCCCTCTAGTGATAGAAAGTTGTTAGTAGCAGTCTCCTTTTGTAACCTTGCCCCTGATGGCTTTTTCTGCCCTAAGCTTTGTTCTTCTATCTTTGTCTGAACTGAAGTCTTTGGACTAAGCAAACCAGATATGAACGTCCTCAATGGCAATGTGCCAACTGGCAGAGTCCCTGGGCTGTTCTTTTACCCCTTTTTAAATCTTCACCATGATGGTTCCATTATGGTATATTTAACAACTCCTTAAAAATCCATGGGCTACATTTTTGTATTGTATCAACATATGCCCTGACTGTTCTTGACTTTACTGAGATGCCTCCTTCCTCTAACAATTTACTTAACACTCTTTCAGTTTGTTTTTTTACTAATTTCTGATCCCGTATTTCTACTATAATACAACCCAACAAGACGATGCCAAACAAAACCGAGACAGAATAAAATAAAAAGGGAACAACAAAAAGTCATTATAGCCTTTATATTCTACTGACATGTGCATCCGTCCTTTCTCCCTATCTGTTCCTCAGAAGTAAATAATTTTTTCTCAGATGTGAGCGGTTTTTCATCCATCTCACTCATCTCCATGGACAGGCAACAAAAGTGAAGCAAAACAAAAGAGGAATCTTAAATGGCTACCCATCCTCTCGCCCTTCGCTCAGGGGCGAGCAGTTTACCTTATCACTTACCCTCAGTGGCTCCCCGTGCAAGCCATAAAAATGCTGCAGTCTGGCTGGGCACGATTCAAGAGCCACTTTTCAAAAGAAACAAACTTTATTTTTAGAACCACACATGCCAAACAAAACAGCTCCTCAGGAAAAACCCTCAGAGCCCAACTGCCACCACTGGCTTCCTTGCAAAGTTTCTGTCACACCCACAAGCCTCTCCACCTCCCACAATCCTCCTGCTCTTGAGGCTATTTAGCTGGGTCAGGTGGGTGGAGCCAAAAAAGTCCCACAATGAGCAGCTCTGTGGTCTGAAAGGGCAGGGAAACGGCCCAATGAGCATCACTGCAGAGGAGCCAATCAGCTAGATGTTGCTGGGGCCGCTGTGAGCCAATAATCATCTGGCAGGGGAATGTTGCTGGTAGCTGGAAGTTTAATGGGGCCCCTTAAGCTGTGGCTTTCAACAAATTGGTGTCTCCTTTCTCTGTAGACTATTCAGCACGTGTATTTTTATATGCACATATAGAATCCTACCTGTTATCACACGTACATTTTTGTGAGGTTGCTGACTAGGCAGATACAAGTTATGAGAAGAGATCACTCCTCTTAAATACTGTTGAAATTGAAAATTCAACCTATGGGTGAGCTTGCTAGTAGAACAACATTATATATAGATCCATTTTCAGTGAAATCAATATTTTTGCACCTGTGGATGATACATATTTCATGATGAATTTCGATTGGCAAATATATTGCTAGTTTTAATGTCTGCCTGTGTGTGTGTGTGTGTGTGTGTGTGTGTGTGTGTGTGTGTGTATATATATATATATATATATATATATATATATATATATACTCTCTCCAAATTTTTCAAAATATGAAATATATGAATCTTATTATACACTCCTTAAAATCATTCATATTTATGTATGTGGATTTATGATCAACTATTCACAAGATTATTCTCAGAAATATTCATCCACCTTAAATACAGATTTGTTTCCTAGTACTGAAGACTAACTTCAGTGAATGGTGCACACAAATCCTAATATTTCTACAGTAAAACCTAGTTCAACATCAATGCAAGCATTTTCCTATGGGACATGATGTGTATTTTGCAGTTCATTTTTATTAAACAGTGGTACATTACTATTTCTTCAGTTTATGCACATCATATGATATATATTTCATCCACAATTTCACAAATTTATAGGCATTTGTTTCAATTTCAATCACCTCCTGCTTCAGAACACATATATTCCTCCAGGGTTCTTGACTGGTCTTGTCATGAGACTTCTTTCCAAACACATTATTTTTGATTTTCATAATCATATTTGAAGCAAAACTCACACACTCTTCATGATAAACCATAACCCTAATATTACCGTTAGATGTATAACTGGTTGTAATGAATGTATGAATATCAATTTAAGATTTCCAGTATATTTTCAGATATCAAATCAATCCACTATTTAAAGTTGGAACCAGTTATATTATTTATTCACAGTATGGTCTATTCATACATTATTTCTATATCCATTGACACATGGTACTCCACTTTTTTCCTTCAATATTTATACGTCTTCAAAATATTGCCCCCAGTAATGGTGGAAGAAATGCTCATGTCACCTGATCTACATATAAATTTTAACACAGTAATATTCTGGACACAGAAAGCAAAAGTCACTCTTATGATTGTAGCAAAGCCTAAAAGAAAAGTGAGCATGGATTACTAAAAATATCCATGTCCCAGTTTCTTAATGCTGTAAAATGTAAATCCTATTGATAAATCCTATGTATTTGTTTCTTTCTAAGATTATATATTCAAACTCAACCCTGTTCAAAATGTCTAATCCTATCCCTCACTTTATACATTGCCTGATTTCTTAATGTCTCTATTGATATCTGGTTTCCTACATATTTTCCCCATTTCATCATTGTGTCTCACTCTTCACATGTGCTGATATTTACATTCACTCTCTTATTGAAAACCAATTGCTAAAAATCTTTTGTTCCAAATCCTATACTCATTGTTGTTTCTAAACCTAGAGAATATCGTCCTAAACCTACGGACTTTCCCTTTGTGACTGGATGTTCTCTTCAACTTTCAATCATCCAAGGTACAAGGTCCTATGTTATTGTATATCGATTTATCTGAGACATCTGTGCAGAACATAATTCAAAGATAAGTAACCCACTCAAGGGCCCAATGCCCATCTGAGCTTCAAATCCTGCCTAGATTTCTGTTTTCATACTTTTATTTTACCTATATATTCTTGTAAATATTGCAGATTCCCAGAACGAATATTCATCCTGCAGAATGATTCCTAACCCAAATCGAACGTGATATTAACCCTAACCATACACTGTTTCCTCAATCTAACTTTACAGAAGAGCAGGGACAGTGTGACCAGGAAAGTCTCAGTGGAGAAACCCTGCTTTGGGCCTTTTGCTTACCTATTTTTCTGTTGCCCTGAATGTCAGGAAGTTCTTGACCTCAGGCTAACCCTTTGTAAAGCCTGAAGAAAACAGTTTTCAAATGGAAATGAATGGGCATCACCTATGGCTCTTTGCTTAATTTCTTTGGAAAGGGATGTGTCTGAATCAGCCTCTTGGCCCTGTGTGAGGCTGTGACTTAGATTCTCAGCACCTGGTGGATCTAAAGAAAGATCCCATGTGTGCATCCAAAACCAAAATGGCAAAAAGTTCACTCATTTTGGATGAAGTATCTTCCCTTCCTCTATTAGATTCCTGACCTCCATCAATTGAGAATAGGGATTTTTTGGGTCATATGAGTTCTTCAATCCCTAAAGAGGTGCTTGGGTTTCTCATGATTCCAATTCACATAAAGAATCTGTACCTATCAATCAGAAGTAGTCAGTCAATATTGCTCCCAGAAATGGTGGAAGAAATACTCATGTCACCTGATCTTCATATACATTTATTCACAGAAATATACTGGACACTAAATTCAAAGTTCACATTTATGATTGTACCAAAGCCAAAATGGAAAATTAACATGGATTACTAAAATCATCCATGTCCAAGATTACTTATTCTCTCAAATGTCAATCCTATTGATGACTACATATTTGTTTCTTCCTAAGATTGCATATTCAAACTCAACCCTTTGAAAATGTCTAAGCCGATCTCTCACTTTTTACTTTGCCTGATTTCATAATGTCCCTATTGATATCTGCTTACCTACATATTTTTCCCACTTCATCACTGTGACAGACTCTTCACATGTGCTGACATTTAAATTCATTTTCTAACCGAAACCCTATTGCTAAAGAAATTTTGTTCCAAATCATACACTCACCCTTTTTTCTATACCTACCTACTATCTTCCTATTCCTACTGACTATCCCTTTTTGACTGGATGTTCCCTTCTACATTCAATCATCCAAGGTACAAGGTCCCATGCCATTGTATATTGATTTATCTGAGACATCTGTGCAGAATGTAATTCAATGCTAAGTATCACAATCAAGGGCCCAATGCCCTTCTGGGCTTCCAATCTTACTTGGATTTCTGTTTTCATACACACTGTTCACCTCTATATTCTTATAAATTTCGCAGGTTGCCAATACCATTATTCATCCACAAAATGATTCCTAACCCAAATTGAACCTGTTATTAACCCTAAACATACATTGTTCCCTCAATCTTACTTTACAGAAGAGCAGGGACAGAGGTGGTCTTATAATACTGGAATGTAGGGATCCTCTACCTGCTGAGAACTTCAAAGATCCATGCTGAAAGGATCCCTGGAGAATATGTAGGCAGTTATGAATGACCTGAGAGAGCACAAGTCATCTCCCATGGCAAACAACCTGGTCAGGATGAAGGGTTGTGTCTTAATCAGCCTCTCTCTTCTTAATGTAGAGAAGATGGACCAAATCAGGCCTGTATGGAGAGCTGTTCCCAGGTGCCTATGGTTGATATACCATTTTAACTTGTGAAATTGTCACATTAAGTAGGGGAAGCCTCCATCTCATGGGACCCTTGGAAGCAACTGTTAGGACAAAGTGGTTGCCAAGGCAGTGACTTCATTCAGATCCTGAAGGAAGTAACCTCACCTCACTTCCTCGGTGATGGAAATTGACATCCAGGAAGCCAAGCACACAGAGCCTGTCCCAGTCCCACTCCCAGTGGTGTCACTAGTTTTGAATTACCAAGGACAGAGTCAGTCTATCTTGGTACCTATAGATGTGAGAATGGCCATATGCCAGGAAAGCTCTGAAGAGCGGGCTTGTATGAGAAAAGAGATAGTGGCTCACCACTGGCTTCTGACAAGTCTCAGTGAAGAAACCCTGCTTTGGTACTTTTAATTACCTATTGTTCTGTTGCTCTGAATGTCAGGAAGTTTTTTGCCTCAGGCCACCCCTTTGGGAAGCCTGAAGAAAAGAGTTTTCAAATGGAAATGAATGGGCATCATCTGTGGCTCCTTGCTTAATTGCTTTGGAAAGGGATGTGTCTGAATCAGCCTCTTGGCCCTGTGTGAGGCTACGGCTTAGATTCTCAGCACCTAATGGATCTAAAGAAACATCCCACGTTTGCATCCAAAACCAAAAGAGCCAAAAGAGCAGTCATTGTGGATGAAGTCTCTCACCTTCCTCTGTAAGGTTCCTGACGTCCATCTATGAGAACAGGGATCCTTTGGGTCCAATGAGTTCTTCAAAGCCCTGCAGAGACTAGACCATACGTTCATAGGTTTCTCATGACTCCAATTAACATAAAGAATCTAAACCCCACAGTCATTAGGCCTCAAAATGGAGAAGCAGAGCAGTATTAAGGACAGGCCTCTTTGATCACTCCTGGTTCACAGGAAGGGTGTCCCAGCCACACTGACTTTAGGCAAATGGGGGCAAGGGACCTTATTTTGGATACTGTCTTTGGCTGTGCCCCTCATGAAAAACTACAGCCTGAGGTTATGATGAGTGTCTATATGAAAGAAGATGAGGGCCATGTGGAAGTGTTTTGCTTTTAATTGTCGTCATTTTTGTGGCTGTTGGAAAAGATCATGGGTCCACCTGGTCTTGAACACTGGTGTGATTCCCCTTAGAGACTGAGTTATGGAATGGACCTCAAAGAAGTATTGCCATGTATTGTTTTGGGATTTTAGGATGCCACGCATGAGAGTTGCCCTTGGAAACTGAGATCTAGGCCCAGGGTGGCTTTCCACAGAGCACTGGGAATCTCAGGAAGAATATCACATGATTTTATTCTTAAAGAATTGGCAGCCATAGTTGCAAGTCAAAACACAAATGGACCACACATTGTAGACCTCAAACGCCTAGCTTAATGTGACCTTTTTGCCTGTCTTTGGGAAGCCTTGCCTGTTAGAATTCTCCAGATCTTTTATTGAAATGAGCTTCCTCTCCATTTAATGGTTCCTGAATGAATTGAAACCCACAGTGCCTCCAACTTCATCCTTGAGAAATGCCTGATAAAAAACATGAAATTTTTGAAATTCCCATGACCACTTCGCACTGTAGAATCTTTGGATGTCCTATTGATGATCACGAGTGTACCAGACAGTGCCTGATTGACTGGGTTTCATGAAAATGGTGTAGAACAGAGATGGCAGTAATTTGGAGCCTGCTGAGTAGTTGGCCTAGAAAAGTGGTGTGAAGGTGTGTGTTAAAACATCTGTGGTTGGGTGATGTGGATCTGCCATTGGCTTTCAAATGGTTTGTGACTGACATGGTGCAGCCCCCAGACCCTTGTATGTAAAGGCATGTTGTTATATGGAGAAGTTTCAGTGCAATGTTTAGAATCAGACTGCTAAGGTGAAGGGGTCAAGCTATGTGGGATAGAAGCCTGATTGGTGCATTCTCCTGCAGACCCTTACCCACCACATGTGACAGAACTCTTTTCAGTACTGTGTCCCAGTTGAACTCTTCGTATTTCATGAAGCAAATACCAAACTTCCAGTGCAGCTGCAAGAAACACAACAAAAAGTGGAGGATGAGCAAATGGCTTCCAAACTGGAAGACACTTAGCCCCCAGTGACAACAGTTTACCTACAAAAAGAGAATTCAGCACTGCTGCCTCATGTCCTTTGGAAAATAAGAAACCATGTCCTCCAGGTAACATACATGCAGACCCAGCTTAATGGTCTCACTACAAAGGGAGCTAAAGCTCCTGACAACAACATATATTTCAAGTGCCCAACCTCAGAGGCAGTTTCTCAAGAAGTCTTTAGTCCAGCAGAGCTCCATGTTTGTGGAGTTTTACCCTCTCCCTTACATTTGGAAACTCCTCTACCACCTCCAAAGTTGTGAACTCCTGAGCATTTTCCATTCTTGATGTGTATTCACAGATTTTCTAACTCTTCTCCTCTAATTGTGTCTTAGTTGGGGTGAAGGTAATGTCAAGGCATTGTTCTGAATGAGAGTGTGAAGATTTTTGGGTAGCACATATTTGCATACACATTGGATTCTTTCTCCAATTTTTCATTTGAAATACTGAATCCCTGACTGTAAGGGGTAGAAGGAATTCTTTTTCAAAGAATAGCCTGACACTTACAAGAAACAGCCCCCAGGGAGACATCCTGTCTGGGAGACATCCTGTAGTCATCTGTGTTCCTGAGACATCCTGTGGCCATCTGTCTTCCTGAAATATTCTGAGGTTATCTCACCTTGTGAAGACATCCAGGAACTGCCGATAAGAGAGCTTTCAAATCTCCAGCATATAAATTCCCCTGTGTGAACAATAAAAGTTTGCATCTTGATCAGAACTTTTGCCTTGCTGTCATCTCTCATGTCTCTTGTCCCTTCATTCCTCCCCATCTAGGTTCGCTACCCACGTTGATGTGTCCTGCAGGCTGGGACAACTGGCGCCCAACGACTGGGGCTCGAGCCTTGGACTGAGGGGGAAGATTTGGACAAGTGGAGCTCACGATTGCCTCAGCAGACACCACTGAGAGACAGATTCAGGAGGAGAGTGGGGATGACGCACAGTGAGTGACCCACCATGGGAAAAGCAATTTCGTCACATGATTTGTTTTTGTCAGGCCAAAAGGAATCCTTAAATACATGGGGGCACGTGTTAAGAAAAATGACTTAAAATTTTTCTTTTCATACATTGAAAAATTGTTTCCATGGTTTCCCCTTGAAGGGACCATTGATGGTAAAAGATGGCTTAGAGTAGGAGACATTTTAAAAGATTATTATGAATCCTTTGGCCCAGAAAAAGTGTCTGTTCCTACCTTTTCTTTCTGGAAATAAATTAGTGAAATTCTTAAAAATTCACCCTTTGACAATGGTACCTTAATACTTGTCAGGATTGGGGAAGAGACTATGCAAAAGACCTCTCGTCCCTTCTCGGCATGCCCATCAGTTAGTATAGACATAGACCCTTCTTAGTCTCCCCAGGACCCTGGGAACCTTCCTGATCTTCCTCAAAATCCCACCCTAATGAATAAGGCTCCAATGGTTTCCAACAGCCTTTATGCAGTTTTAAATCCCAGAGAAACATTGACCCCTGGGGAGGAGGCTACCTTGGAGAAGGAAGCAGCTCGCTACCATTCAGAAGACCCGCCACCTCTCAGGACCCTGCCACAGCCTATAGGACTTACACATTCCCCTCCCTCCTATATCCCTCCTGCCTTTTGTGCTCTGGCCCTTCAGGGGCCAAATGTCCCCCCAGATATTTTTTCCCCACTTCCCTTGCCTAATTCGGCTCCCTTCAGAGAGTCTCTCCAACATGGATGGGAACAGATCCAATTTTTAAAAGAATAAAGATCCCTTGACTCTGAGCTCTCTACATTAGCCTTAGGAATGGAGTCAACACAAGCTGACCCACAGTGGTCTAATACAAAGGCGAAGCCGCTCCATCGGCCTGTGCTCGCCTTCCCAGTCACCAACAGTCAGATAGATAAGCCTGCTCAGGCTGAGGTCAAAGACTTAGAAGAGGATCAAGAGGAGGAAGCGGAGGAAATGGATCAAGGAGATCTGGACTTAGAGGATGAGAAGTTCACCCCTAGGCAGGAAGGAACCCAGAGTGTCTACAAAAAATTTAGCCTCCATTTTCTTGAAAAACTTAAAAAGGCTTGTGCTCACTATGGCCCCACTGTGCCCTACACGTTGGCTTTATTAGAAAGCCACAACACACAATTTCTTACTCCCAATGATTGGAAATTTTTAGACAGAGCTGCCCTCAGTGCCGGAGACTTCCTACTATGGAATGCAGATTTCAAAGAGCCCTGTCAGAAACTGCTCAAACAAAATTTAACAAAGGCCTCCTCTAAATCCTGGACTTATGTTAAGCTAGTGGGCAATGCAACTTTTGACACTAAAACTAAACAGGCACGTTTCCCTGCTGGACTTATTGCGCAGATTTGGATGGCTGGCTTACATACTTGGAGACGCCTCCCTGAAAGGGCCTCGGCTATCACTTCCCTGGCCAGAATTCGACAAGGGCCCGACGAGCCTTATAGCGACTTTGTTCCCCGGCTTTACCTAGCTGCGGAATGCTTGCTTGGACCAAGCGAAAGCGAAAGCACCTTTGTAAAACATCTTGCCTTTGAAAACGCCAACCCAGCATGTCAGGATGTTCTTCGACATCATAAGGATAAAGGGAAACTTTCTGACTTTATTAGAGTCTGTGCAGGGGTGGGTGCAGCCCATGCCATGGGTCTCACTTTAGTGCTCCCTTTACCAAGGCCTTTTACAATCCTGGCTCACGTATTTGCTTTACTTGTAAACAACCAGGCCATTTTGCACGCAAGTGTCCGACAGGCAAACAAAGAGTAAGAATAGCGTCTCCTAAAAACTGGAGCTAAACCGCCCCCAGCTACACTTTGTCCTTGATATGGTAAAGTTCATCACTTGGCCAGTGAGTGTAGATCAATGACAAATGCCCTCGGACAGCCTATTTCTTCCTGCTTCTCAGGAAACTCCCTGGGGCAATAAGGTTTGTTCCCTTCCAAACTCCCAACCTACCTCAAAATCCTTCTCCACAATTGGCTCCCTCCAACTACCCACTCCAGGCAGTGCAGGATTGGACCTCTGTACCACCACTGATACAACATTAGACTCAATGCAAGGGCCCCAGATAATACCAACTGGAATTATGGGTCCCCCTCCATCTCATACGTGTGCCCTTCTTCTTGGAAGAGCCTCTACTACCTTAGAAGGTGTTCAGGTCTTCCCTGGCATTAATGATAATGATTTCACTGGAGAAATAAAAATACTGGCCACAGTTATTAATAGAGTTGCGGCCATCCCAGGAGGAAAAAGTCTTGCACAATTAATACTCCTTCCCTTAGATTAAGGGGCACTTCCACCACCCAAACCTACTGTGGGGGACTGCCTCCTTGGGCTCCTCTGAGGTATATTGGGTTCATCCAATTTCTCATAATAAACACACCCTTACCTTACTTATTGAAGGAAAGGAATTCCAAGCAATTTTAGTTACTGGAGTTGATGCGACAATTATTTCTCAAAAATACTGGCGATCAGGTTGGCCCCTCACCCCATCCTTGACTGACCTTAAAGGGATAGGAAAGTCAAAAAATCCTCTGGTCAGCTCTACTGCTCTTAGCTGGACTGATAAAGAGGGTAATAAGGGAACTGTCACTTCTTTCGTTGTTCCTGACCTCCCTGTTTACCTATGGGCCTGAGATATTTTGAGTCAAATGGAAGTTATTCTTGCCAGTCCCAATTCCATGGTGACTCATCAAATGCTCCGTATGAATTTTGTCCCTGGTACAGGCCTTGGGAGGCTGAGACAAGGACTGGTGGGGCTTATACAACCCATAAAAAAAAATACATATGGACTTGGATATTTGGATTTTTAGTGTCGGTCCCTGACCCTCCTGTACCCCATGCAGATAAAATTATTTGGGAGACTCAGACTCTTGAGTGGGTGGAACAGTGGCCCCTTACCCATGAAAATTTGGAGGCTGCCTCCATGTTAGTGAAGGAACAGGTGGCAGCCCGCCATGTAGAGCCCTCAACCTCACCATCATACACTCCTATTTTTGTTATCAAGAAAAAATCAGGCAAGTGGCGCCATTTACAAGATTTGTGTGCCATTAATAAAGTTATACTCCCGATGGGAGCACTACAGCCAGACATTCCCACACCAGTGGCTATTCACAAAAACTATTGTAAAATGGTTATGGACTTAAATGTTTGCTTTTTTATCATTCCTTTACATCCTGAGGATAGACCCTATTTTGCCTTTAGTCTTTCTTGCATTAATATTCAGGGCCCTATGCAGAGACTTCAATGGAAGGTTCTTCCCCAAGGTATGGCCAACAGCCCTACTCTTTGCCAAAAATAGGTTGCTCAAGCAGTAGACCCTGTGAGAGAGTGAGGGCCACAAATTTATATTTTACATTATATGGATGATTTGTTAATTTCTGCACCTAATACCCATGACCTTAATAATTGTTACTTGGACTTTTACAAAATCCTCACTACCTTGGGACTACAGATAGCTCCTAATAAGGTTCAAACACAGGACTCTTATAAGAGTTTGGGCCTTAAAATTCTAGAAAATCAGATCCAAATTTCTAAAATACAAGGACGTGTGGACCATCTTCACACCCTTAAAGATTTTCAGAAATTACTGAGGGATATTCAATGTCTAATAACATATTTAAAATTATGCACTTGTGTACTTTTGACCCTTAATGATATTTTGAGAGGTAATTCCCACCCCTCCTCCCCTCAAAATCTTACTCCCAAGGCATGACAGGCATTAAACCAAGTAACAGAAGCCATTGCCCAACAATTTGTTACACAAATTTCTTATAACCTTCCTCTGCTTCTGGTTATTTTACACACTCCTCATACACCCACAGGAATATTTTGGCAGCGAGATCCACATTTTAAAAATAAAGACTGCCCCTTGTTTTGGGTCCATTTACCCACCACATCCTCGAAGGTTATTACTGTTTATCTTGCTCAGGTAGCTTCTATTATTTTTAAAGGTCATTTGATTTCTCTACAACATTTTGGCAAACACCCTGATAATATTTTTATTCCATATACTAAGGACCAAACCCAATTTTTACTAGAGACAAGGGATGAATGTGGTATTGCCCTATCAGGCTTTTGGGAACAATTGATCACTACCTCCCCAAAGACCCCCTTTTACATTTTGTCCAGTTACATCCATTTACTTTTCCTGAAATTACTCAAAAGGCTTCCATTCCTCAATCCCTTACTGTCTTTACAGACGGTTCCTGTAATGGCCGAGCGGTCTTTGTTATCAATAACAAGCCTACCACCTTTGATACTGTCTATCAGTCACCACAGTTTGTGGAATTGTTTGACATAACACAAGTTTTTATAACATTTTTTATAATCCTGTTAATATTTATAAAGACAGTGCCTACATTGCTCATTCTGTGCACCTGCTGGTGATTTCACCCCCCATTAAGGCTTCTAACAATGCGGCCTTTCTGTTTCACCAGCTTCAGCAGCTAATTCAGGCCAGACAACACCCATTTTTCTTAGGACACATCAGGGCACACTATGATCTTCCCAGCCCTCTAATTCAAGGTAATGCCCAAGCTGATGCAGCAACTCCTTCCATCTTTCCAATTTTTGTTGGCTCCATTCAAAAGGCCATGGAGTTACACAATATACACCATTTAAATTTCCAGAGCCTTTGATTACTTTGTAAAATTACCAGCAACAGGCACGAGAAATAGTAAAAGCATGCCCTGGTTGTGCTGTCTCCCTCCCCATTCAACACTTGGGAGTTAACCCCCGAGGATTACTGCCCGATCAGTTTTGGCAAATGGATGTTACTCATTTTCTTGAATTTGTAATAACCAAATATATACACGTTTCTGTAGATACCTTCAGCGGCTTTATTTTTGCATCACCACATTCTGGAGAGGCTACCAAAGATGTCCTTTCTCATCTTGTTTCAGCCTTTTCTGTTATGGGTAAACCAATACATATTAAAACAGATATTTATCCTACATTTACCATTGCCAAGTTTAAACAGTTTTGTGCTACCTTGCAAATTTGTCATACTACTAGAATTCCATACAACCCTCAGGGCCAAGGCATTGTGGAACTTGCCCACCTTAACTTAAAAACTTGGCTATCCCTCCTTAAGGCTTCCTCCCTTGTATTTACCACACCCAGGCATCACCTTAACAATGCATTATTTGCCCTTATTTTTCTTACCCTAGACAATGAAGGCGATTCGACAGCAGACAGACACTGCCATCCCTCGTCCAATTCTGTTCGCCCACCTGTTATGTGACACAATCCACTTAAAAATAAATGGAAAGGCCCAGATCCTGTCCTCATCTGGGGAGGAGGCTCAGCTTGTGTTTTGGACCAAGATCAAACAGCCCCAAGATGGTTACCAGAACTCCTGGTTAAACAGGTTAATGACTTACCTCAAAACAGGGACAGAGGCACTCCTCATGAGGACAAAATTTCCTCTTTTTCAGATGCAGCCAACAATCTGCCAGCCTTGGAATAACAGTTCCTGTGGGCACAGGTACACTGGCTTAGGCACGTCTATTCACTCTTACCATCGCCTCTCTCAACAAATTATAAACTCTATCAGGAACAACTGATAAAAACTCTATCAGGAACCATTAAAGATTTGCAGGACCAAATAGACTCCCTGGCAGAAGTGTTCCCTCAAAAAAGACGAGGCTTAAATTTGCTGACAGCTAACCAGGGAGGTATTTGCTTGGCCTTAGGGGAACGATGCTGCATTTATGCCAATAATTCTGGCATAGTATGCACTAAAATTAAGCAGCTTCAAGAAGATCTAGAAAAGAGATGAAGGGAAATATTTGAAAATCCCCTCTGGACTGGGCTTAATGGATTTTTACCCTACCTTCTTCCCCTATTAGGCCCTTTGTTGGGTTTACTTTTAATGGTGTCCCTAAAACCCTGCATTATAAACAGGCTGGTACAATTTATTAAAGAACAGATTAATATTTTGGCCTCTAAGCCCATACAGGTCCACTATCATTGCCTGGATATGGAAGACAGTGCTGCCAACATTTAAAAGGATGTTCTACCCTCCTCACAAGCTTATTTCTTAAGTTTACATGCCCACAGATCTCGCTTTCTTACATAAAACTCTAAGTAACAGCTCTGACCAACGCTCTTCTGCACTTGCCATAAGGGTTCGTCCTCCATGGGCCGCTCCACTTGGGGGAGGACGCACCCATGGAGTGAGGACGTTAGGGCATAATAACGGAGGGTGCAGGAAGGACTGCAGGAGGATGGATCCATGGTTCCCAAAATCCAGGTCTTCTGAGTGACACGCTCTGGTGCATGGCAGTTGGCATGCTTCCCCCTCAAAGCCGTCTCCTCAAAAAACATGCCAAGGCCACCACGAAATCTAGTAAACATGCTCGATCAGATCAGGAGATATTCTAAGGCCTGCTAGAGAAACAGAGCCTCTATAACCCCCTAAAACATTGGCCTGTAAGGTATGGTCAAATATTTTATATAAGAAAGGGAGAAGATGTCAGGGGCTAGAAGGAAGTTCTCCTTCAAAGAATAGCCTGACACTTACAAGAAATAGCCCCCTGCGAGATATCCTGCCTGGGAGACATCCCGCAGCCATCTATCACCCTGAGACATCCTGCAGCTATCCGTCTTCCTGAAATATCCTGAGGTTATCTCACCCTGTGAAGACATCCAGCAACTGCCGATAAGAGAGCTTTCTCATCCGCAGCATATAAATACACTGTGAGAACTATAAAAGTTTTCAGCATGATCAGAACTGTTGTCTTGCTGTCATCTCTCATGACTCTTTTCCCTTCATTCCTCCCCAACAAGGTTCAACGCCCACGTTGAAGTGTCCAGCCGGCCCGGACACCTGACACTAAACCATAACCTACTAGACTTTGACTACTAATACTAATATGATGGAGAAAAATAATCCAACAGAATGGAAATGCAAGCAGTAGAGATGAGGCATGGTGTATAGTTGGACTTGCCTTTTGAATGATATAGGGTAGGTGTTATAAATCTAGCTAATTTATAATTGAAATAGTTCTCCACATGTTTTTAAAGTTAACAAATATGTGAATACCTGTCTCCCATTCTCTGTAGCCAATTCAGCACATGTATTTTTATATGCACATATAGAATCCTACCTGGTATCACACGTATATATTTCTGAGGTGTCTCACTTGGCAAATACAAATTGTGAGAAGAGATCACTCCTCCTAAACTCTGTTGGAACTGAAAATTCAACCTATGGGTGAGCCTCCTAGTAGAAAATTCAACCTATGGGTGAGCCTCCTAGTAGAACAACAAGCCATACATAAATCCATGTTGAGTAAAATAAATATTTTTGCATCTGTGGCTGATGTACATTTCATGAAGAATTTCGATTGGCATATATATTGCTACATCTTATTGTCTGTTTTTGTTTTTTTAATATATATATATATATATATATATATATATATATATATATATATATACAATCTTCAAATTTTTCCAAATATAAAATATATGCGTCTTATATACACTACCTAAATTCTTTCATGTTCATGTATGTGGATTTATAATCAACATTTCACAAGATTATTCTCAGAAATATTCATCCACCTGAAATACATATTTGTTTCCTATTACTGAAAACTAACTTCAGTGAATGGTGCATACAATCCTAATATTTCTACATTAACTGACCCTGTTTAACATCAATGCAAGTAGATTCCTATGGGACATGATGTTTATTTTGAAGTTTATTTTATTCAACACTGGTACAATACAATTTCTACTGTTTACGAACATCATAGGACATATATTTCATCCATAAGTTCACAAATTTATAGGCATTTGATTCACTTTCAATCATTTACTGATTCAGAACACATGTATTCCTCCAGGTTTCTTGACTGGTCTTTTCATGAGACTTTATTTCAAACACATTATTTTCAATTTCCATAATCATTTTGAAGCAAAACTCACACACTCTTCATGATAAAACATAACCCTAATATTACCATTAGATGTATTACTGGTTAGAATGAATAATTGTATATCAACATAAGATTTTCTGTATATATTCAGATATCAATTCAATCTATTATTTAAAGTTGGAACCAATTATATTATTTATTCACAGTGTGGTCTATTCATGAATTATCTCTACATTCATAGACAAAGGGTACATCTATTTGTAACCCCAATACTAATTTATTCGTCTTCAAAATGTTGCTCCCAGAAATGGTTTAAGAAATACTCATGTCACCTGATGTACGTATGCATTTATCACAGTAATATTCTGGACACAATAAGCAGAGGTCACACTTATGATTGTACCAAAGCCTAAATGGAAAGTGAGCATGGATTACTAAAAACATTCATGTCCAGGTTGCCTAATGCTCTCAAATGTCAATCCTATTTATGACAACATATTTGTTTCTACCTAAGACTATATATTCAACCTCAACTCTGTTCAAATGTCTAATCCTATCACTCACTTTATACTTTCCCTGATTTCCTAATGTCTCTATTGATGTCTGCTTTCCTAAATATTTTCACCAGTTCACCATTTTGACTAACACTTCACATGTGCTGACATTTACGTTCACTGTCTGTGTGATACCCTATTGCTAAAGAACTTTTGGTCCAATTCCTGTACTCACTCTTCTTCTGAAACCTACAGAATATCTTCCTAATCCTACCGACTATCACAGTTTGAGTGGATACTCACTTCTACATTCAATCATCGAAGGTACAAGGTCCTATGCCATTGATTATTGATTTATCTGAAACATCTTTGCAGAACATGTATCAAAGCTAAGTATCCCAATCAAGAGTGCAATGCCCTTCTGGGATTCCAATCTTACCTAGATTTCTGTTTTCATACTTATATTTCACCTATATATTCTTATAAATATCACAGGTTCCCAATACCATTATTCATCAAGCAGAATGATTCCTAACCCAAATCAAACCTGTTATTAAGCGAAACCATACACTGTTCCCTCAATCTAACTTTACAGAAGAGCAGGGACAGTGTTGGTCCTAAAATAGAGGAATGTAGGGAATCTTCCACCTGTTGAAAAACTCAAAGTTTCATTCAGAAGTGATCCCTGGAGAAGATATAGGCACCACTGAAGGACCTGAGAGAGCAAAAGTCAACTTCCATGGCAAACAACCTGGTCAGTATGAAAGGTTGTTACTGAATCAGCCTCTCTGTTCTTTTTTTTATTATTGGTTGTTCAAAACCTTACAAATCTTTTGACATAACACATTCATACATTAGCATACATTAGCTTCAAGTGATTTATGAACTCCCATTTTTACCCCAGATACAGATTGAAGAATCACATCGGTTACACATCCACATTTTTACATAATGCCATACTAGTAATTGTTGTAGTCTGCTACCGTTCCTATCCTCTACTATCCCCCCTCCCCTCCTATCCCATCTTCTCTGTCTACCCCATCTACTGTGATTCATTTCTCACCTTGCTATTTTCCCATTCCATTCACAACCTCTAATATGTAATTTAGTATAACAATGAGGGTCTCCCTCCATTTCCATGCAATTCCCCTTTTCTCTCTCTTTCCCTCCCACCTCATGTCTCTGTTTAATGTTAATCTTTTCTTCCTGCTCTTCCTCCCTGCTCTATTCTTAGTTGCTCTCATTATATCAAAGAAGACATTTGGTATTTGTTTTTTAGGGATTGGCTAGCTTCACTAAGCATAATCTGCTCTAGTGCCACCCATTAGAATATGGACCCAAACAGTCCTGTTTGGAGAGCTGGTATTGGGTGCCTATGGTTGATATACATTCTAACTTGTGAAAGTGTCACAGTACGTAGGGGCAGCCTCCATCTCATGGGACCCTTGGAAGCAACTGTTAGGACAAAGTGGTTGCTAAGGCAGTGACCTCATTCAGTTCCTGAAGGAAGTGACCTCACCTCACTTCCTTGGTGATGGAACTCTAAGAACTTGTTATCCAGGAAGACAGGCACCCAGAGCCTGTCCCATTCCCAGTCACAGTGGTCTCACTTGTTTGTATATACCAAGGACAGAGTCAGTCTTTCTTGGTACCTACTGATATGAGAATGGCCAAATTCCAGAAAAGCTCTGAAGAGGGGCCTTTCCTGAGGAAAGCAGATAGTGGTTCACAACTGGCTCCTGACATCTTCACAGAGTTGGTTAAGGAGACAAGATCTGAGACAGGACAGGCCATTTCTGGGGAACATACTATGGCCCACCAGTCAGAGGACACTCTGGATAGTCACCGACCTACTTTGGGGAAGGAGGTGCCTCTGTGGGTGTCGCTGTGTGTTTGTGGATTTGTCTCATGTTCTGAGAATAGATAGAACAGGCGGTTTGTTTGGTTTTGAGTGAACTATTTCTAGTAAGTCATTTGACAAGGCGAGTGTTTCTATGTCTGTGTATCCCACTGTGTCCATGGTTATAGACATTAGAAAAGAGAATTCATCAATTGATGTGTCCTGTCTAGTAGAAAGCTTCCCATAATTTATTCTGCCAAATTGATGAATGGATTTTTCCTTGCCTTATCGATGGGCAACACGTGCTATCTTCCAAAGTTCCTGCATTCTTCCTGAATTCTGGCCACTCTACAGAATAGGCTCATGGTTTTGCGTCCAAGATATGTACCACTTCCAAGCCCTGTTACATGGCCATGTACTGGATAGCTGAAGGGAATGGCGAGCATCTCAGAAAACTCAAATATCAGTGTGACCAATAAAGTCTCAGTGGAGAAACCCTGCTTTGCTTACCTATTGTTCTGTTGCCCTGAATGTCAGGAAGGTCTTTGCCTCAGTCCACCCCTTTGTGAAACCTGAAGAAAACAGGTTTCAAATGGAAATGAATGGGCATCACCTGTGCCTCTTTGCTTAATTGCTTTGGAAAGGGATGTGTCTGAATCCGCCTCTTTGCCCTGTTTGAGGCAATGGCTTAGATTCTCAGCACCTGATGTATCTTAAGAATGATCCCATGTGTGCATCCAAAACCAAAATGGCCAAAAGAGCAGTCATTGTGGATGAAGTCTCTCCCCTTCTTCTGTTAGGTTCCTGACCTCCATCAAGTGAGAATAGGGATCCTTTGGGTCAAATGATTTCTTCAAACCCTGCAGAAGCTAGCCGATAAGTGCTTGGTTTTCTAATGACTCCAATTCACATAAAAAAATAAACCCCACAGTCAGTAGGCCTCAAATTAGAGAAGCAGAGAAGTATTAACAGCAGGCCTATTTGATTACTCCTGGTTCACAGAAAGTGTGTCCAGGCAACCCTGATTTTAGGCCATTAAGGGGCAAGGGAGATTATTTTGGAGACTGTCTTGGGCTTCGCCCCTCATGGAAACATCCAGCCAGAGGTTATGATGAGTGTCTATATGAAAGATCATGAGGGCCATGTGGGAGTGTTTTGGTTTTAATTGTGGCCATTTGTTTGGTGGTTGGAAGAGATGACTGGGTCCACCTTGACATGAACTCTGGTGTGATTCCCCTTAGAGACTGAGTTCTGGAACTGAACTCAGAGAATTATTGCCATGAATTGTGTTAGGATTTTAGGAGGCCATGCATGAGAGTCCCCCTTGAAAACTGAGATCTAGGCCAAGGGTGGCTTTCAACAGAGCACTGGGAATCACAGCCAAGATATCACGTGATTTTATTCTGAAAGACTTGGCAGCCATAGTTGAGAGTCGAAACACACATGGTCCTCATTGTAGACCACAATGGGCCTGGCTTCATGTGACCATTTGGCCACTTTTTGAGAAGCCTTGCCTGTGAGAATTCTCCAAAGCTTTCATTGAAATGTGCTTCCTCTACATTTAATGGTTCTGGAGTGAATTTTAACCCACAGTGCCTCCAACATCATCATTGAAAAATGGCTACAAAAATACCATAAAATTTTTGAAATTCCCATGACCAGGTGGCAATGGAGGACATTTGGATGTCCTGTTGCTGGTCATGAGTATACCAGACAGTGCTTTGATTGACTGGGTTTTATGAAAATCATGTAGAACAGAGATGCCAATAAGTTGGAGCCTGCTGAGTAGTGGGCCTAGAGCCGTGGTGGTCAGGTGTGTGATAAACATCTGTGCTGGGGCCTTGTGGATCTTCCATTGGCTTCCAAATGGCTTGGAACTGACATGGTGCAGCGAGCAGTCCCTTCTATGTAAAGGCATCTTGTAATATTGAGAGATTTCAGGGCAATGTTCAGAATCATGTTGCTATCGTCAATGGGGCAATATATGTGGTCTAGAAGTATGTTTGGTGCATTCTCTTGCAGAAACTGACCCACCACATGTGACAGAACTCTCTCCAGCACTGTGATCCACTAAAACTCCTTGTATTTTTGAATCAAATAGCAAACTCCTAGTGCAGCAGCAAGAAACACCATGAAATTTGGAGGATGACCAAATGGCTTCACAGTCCACATGGGGAGACACTTAGACCCCAGTGGTCACAGTTTACCTACAAAGAGCAAATTCAGCACTGCTGCCTCATCTTCACTGGAAAATAAGAAACCATGTCCTCCAGGTCACATTGATGCAGACCCAGCTTTGATGGTCTCACTACAAATGAAGCTAAAGCTCCAGAAAACAACATATTTTTCAGGTGCCCAACCTCAGAGGCAGTTCTTCAAGAAGTCTTTAGGCCAGCAGAGCTCCATGTTTGTGGAGTGTTTACCCTGTCCCTTACTTTTGGGAACTCCTCTACCACCTCCAGTGTTGTGAACTACTGAGCATATTCCATTCCAGATATGTATTCACAGATTTTCTAACACTTCTCCTCTAATTGTGTCTTACTTGGGGCAAAAGTAATGTCAAGCCATAGTTCTTGATGAGAGTGGGAACATTTTTGTGTAGCACATATTTGCATACACATTGGATTCATTTTCCAATTTTCCATTTGAAATACTGAATCCCTGACACTAACCCCTACCCTACTAGACTCTGACTACTAATCGTAATATCATGGAGAATAATAACCCCATCAGAATAGAAATACAAGCAGTTCAGAGGAGGCATGTTTGGTATTGTTGGACTTGCCTTTTGCATTATATACGGTAGGAGTTATAAATCTAGTCAATTTTTTTGTTGAAATAGTTCTCCGTGTGTTTTTAAAGTTAACAAATATGTGAATTTATTTCTCCCTTTCTCTGTAGCCTAGTCAGCAGATGTATTTTTATATGCATATATAGAATCCTACCTGGTATCACACGTACATTTTTGTCAGGTGGCTGACTTGGCAGATACAAATTGTGAGAAGATATCACTCCTCCTAAACGCTGTTGAAACTGAAAATTCAACCTATGGGTGAGCCTCCTATTTGAACAACATTATACATAAATCCATGTTCAGTAAAACTAATATTGTTGGATCCGTGGATGATATGTATTTCATGATAAATTTCGTTTGGCGTACATAATGCTACATTGTAATGTCTCTGTGTGTATATATATATATATATATATATATATATATATATATATAGTCTCCAGATTTTTCAAAATATGAAATATATGTGCCTTATTGTGCACTCCCCAAATTCATTCATATTCATGTATGTGGATTTATAATCAACTTTTCAAAAGATTATTCTCAGAAATATTCATCAACCTGAAATACATATTGGTTGCCTAGTACTGAAAACTATCTTCAGTAAATGGTGCATACAAAACATAATATTTCAACTTTGCAAGTTGGCCGCAATAGAGTGCATCACACCCAGTGTACCACGCCACATTGCAGGTGAATAACGAGTTAAAATGACAAAAGACTATCTTGTTAGGATCTTATAGAAAAATGGGTGTGCACCGAAACCTAAAAGAATGATTTACACCAACGAGGTCCGGTAATTGAGTCTCAAACGTGAGCTGAATATGCAACCGGAGATCCGGGCTTATTGATCCCTGTGGCCCGCCCCATGGCTGCAGACATCGAGGCACCACCGAGAAGTGACTAGCATGCAGGGAGAAACGTTGCTGCAGATTCTGTGGAATCCTGCCGGCTGACACCGCACTGAACCCCAGGCCGAGTTCGGGATTTCAGTCAGGGAAGGAAGCTCTACAGTTCTATCCCCCACAACGGAAACTCCACCAAGAAAACCAATGGCCACCATCTTGGAGAGCTGAAGTAACCACCGCCACTCTCCGACAGATTGCAACAATAAGACAGTTGTGTGTTTTCCGCTCATCTCCCATACAGTAGGAAATTTGCATAAAATCTCTCCTAAGCTTTCCAGGGGAGGGATTTTCAGAGAGAGCCTGCATAAAGATTGGGGGGGGAAACTAGAGGCACCTGACCTTCAACTCCCCCTCCCATCAGTGGTGAAAACGAAATCTGTCTAGCCAGGGATGGGGGAAAGGGCAAACGGAAAAAATAATAAAAATAGAGTGCTGGGGTTCCCAATAGACACAATCCACACCCAAGAAACGGCAAGCCAGAGTACAGTTTGAGCTGCCGAGGGCATTACTCAGGGGAAATCTGGTCTAGCAGGAGAAACCAGGACTAGCAGGAGAAACCAGGGGACTAGAGGCCAGGCCCGCGTGACTGGACGCCTGGAGAACGCTCGCCCGCCAGCAAGAGCCGGCCCGCTGCAGGTGCGACTGGACGGCTGGAGACTGCCTGCCCACCAGCGACCAATCGCCTGCCATATGCCCGCCCTAATGGGTGGCTAGAGATCGCACAACCGCCGGTGACAGCCCACCAGCTGACTGCGCGACTGGACAGCTTGTGACCACCTGCACACCGGCGACCGGGAGCTGAAACCAAACAGAGACAGTACAGTCCCACACCCCCATGCGAACACCCGGGCAAAGAGCCTGGGGCCCACCATAGCAGAGAGGTGACATCACTGGAGCTCGGCCGTCGGAATTCCTTCCCAGTGGAATCCACTTTAGCATTCACAGTCTACCAACACAAAGGAGAGTCAATAGAGATATATAAAACCAAAACAAATATATAGAAGGGAGCAGAAACACAGCAATCAAATGGAGCTGGAAAGTAATGTGAACTTCATGAAAAAACAAGGGAAAAAGGTGTACAAATAATGCCGGACAACTTAATTTTACAGGAGGACCTAGAATCATCAGAAACAGGGATAGGGAAAAAACTCAATGCATCCCTAACTCAGATGGAAAGAAATATTAGAGAAGACATGAGGCAGCAAGTCCAAGCAATAAAAGAATATTTTGAAAATGAATTAAACAAACAAATTCAAATGGCAAAGAACGAGCTTCACCAAAAGACAGAGATCTTAAAAAAAATCAAACAGTAATCCTAGGAATGCAGAAAAATATAAACCACATTAAAAATTCAAACGAGAATATTGTAAATAGACTAGATCAAGTAGAAGTCAGAAGATCAGATAATGAATACAAAGTTTATCAACTTGAAAAGAATATAGTCAACACAGAAAAGATGCTTATATCCCATGAGCAATATATTTAAGAGATATGGGATGTCATAAAAAAACAAATTTGAGAGTCATTAAGATAGAAGAAGGCATAGAGATTCAAACCAAAGGAATGGACAACATATTAAATGAAATAATTCTAGAAAACTTCCCAGAGATGAAAGATGGAATGGATTGCCAAATCCTTGAAGCCTACATGACCTCAAACATTCAAAACCATAATAGACCAACTCCAAGACATAGAATTATGAAGATAGCCAACATGCAGAACGTGGATACACATTCTTCTCAGCAGCACAAAGATCCTACTCAAAGATAGATCATATATTATGCCATAGGGCAACCCTTAGTAAATATAAAGGCATGGAGATAATACCATGCACCATATCTGATCATATTGGAATGAAACTGGAAATCAATGATAAAAGAAGGAAGGAAAAATCCTACATCATATGGAAAAATGAACAATATTCTACTGAATGTTCAATGGGTTACAGAAGACATAAAGGAGGATATAAAAAATTCTTAGAGAAAAATGACTATACAGACACAACATACTGGAATCTATAGGACACAATGAAAGCAGTTTTAAGAGGGAAATTCATTTCTTGGAGTTCTTTCCTCAAAAAAAAAAAAAAAAAAACAAATAAATGAACTCACACTACACCTCAAAAACCTAGAAAAAGAAAAGGAAAACAACAGCAAATGTAGTAGAAGACAAGAAATAATTAAAATTAGAGCAGAAATCAACGAAATTGAAACAAAAAATAACATTGAAAAAATTGATAAAACTAAAAGTTGGTTCTTTGAAAACATAAATAAGATTGACAGGCCCTTAGCCATGCTAACGAAGAGAAGAAGAAAGAGAATTCAAATTGCTAACATACGGCATAAAAAAGGCATTATCACAACAGACACTACAGAAATACAGAAGATAATTAGAAAGTATTTTGAAACCCTATATTCAAATGAAATAGAAGATAGTGAAGATATCAATAAATTTCCTAAGTCATACGATGTGCCCAGATTGAGTCAGGAAGACACACACAATATAAACAGACAAATAACAAAGGAAGAAATATAAGAAACCATCAAAAGACTACCAACCAAAAAAAGCCCTGGAGCGGATGGGTATAGAGCGGAGCTCTACAAAACCTTAAAAGAAGAATTAATACCAATACTTTTCAAGCTATTTCAAGAAATAGAAAAAGAAGGTGCTCTTTCAAATTCATTCTATGAGGCCAAAATCACCCTGATCCCAAAACCAGACAAAAACACTTCAAAGAAAGAAAACTACAGACCAATGTCTCTAATGAACTAGGATGCAAACATTCTCAATAAAATCCTGGTGAATGTAATACAAAAGCATATCAAAAAATTGTGCACCATGATCAAGTAGGATTCATCCCAGGGAAGCAAGGCTAGTTCAATATACGGAAATCAATAAATGCTATTCACCACATCAATAGACTTAAAGACAAGAACCATATGATCATCTTGAGAGATGGAGAAAAAACATTCGACAAAGTTCAGCCTCCCTTTATGTTCAAAACACTAGAAAAACTAGGATAACAATGTTCAGTTACCTCAACATTGTAAAAGCTATATATGCTAAACCTCAGGCTAGCATCATCGTAAATGGAGAAAAACTGAAGGCATTCCCTCTAAAATCTGGAACAAGACAGGGATGCCCTCTATCACCACTTCTATTCGATTTAGTTCTTGAAATACTAGCCAGAGCAATTAGACAGACAAAAGAAATTAAAGACATAAAAATAGGAAAAGAAGAACGTAAATTATCGCTATTTGCAGATGACATGATAATATATTTAACAGACTCAAAAGGGTCTACAAAGCAACTGCTAGAGTTAATAAATGAATTCAGCAAAGTGGCAAGATATAAAGTCAACACGCATTAATCAAAGGCATTCCTGTATATCAGCAGCAAAACTTCTGAAATGGAAATGAGGAAAACCACTCCATTCACTATATCCACAAAGAAAATAAGATACTTGGGAATCATCCTAACGAAAGAGGTGAAAGATTTATATAATGAAAACTACAGAACCCTAAGGAAAGAGATAGAAGAAGATCTTAGAAGATGGAAAAATGTACCCTGTTCATGGATAGGCAGAACTAACATCATCAAAATGTTGATATTACCCAAAGTTCTCTACAGGTTTAAATCGGTGCCAATAAAAATCCCAACAGCATTTCTTGTAGAAATGATAAAGCAATCATGAAATTCATATGGAAAAACAAAAGACCCTGAATACCAAAAGCAATTCTAAGCAGGAAGTGTGAATCTGGAGGTATAGAGATACAAGAGTTCAAACTGTACTACAAAGCAATAGTAATAAAAACATCGTGGTACTGGTATCAAAACAGGCAGCTGGACCAATGGTATAGAATAGAGGACACAGAAACCAATCCACAAAATTACAACTTTCTTATATTTGATAAAGGGGCTAAAAACATGCAATGGAGGAAAGATAGCATCTTCAACAAATGGTGCTGGGAAAATTGGAAATCCATATGCAACATAATGAAACTGAATCCCTTTCTCTCACCATGCACAAAAGTTAACTCAAAATGGATCCAGGAGGTAAATATCAAATCAGAGACACTGTGTCTAATAGAAGAAAAAGTTGGCTACGATCTACATACTGTGGGGACGGGCTCCACATTCTTTAATAGGATGCCCATAGCCCAAGAGTTAATAACAAGAATAAACAAATGGGACTTACTTAAACTAAATTGTTTTTTTTCTCAGCAAGAGAAACAATAAGAGAGGTAAATAGAGAGCCTACATCCTGGGAACAAATTTTTACCCCTCACACTTCAGATAGAGCCCTAATATCCAAAATATACAAAAAAACTCAAAAAATTAAACAATAAGATAACAAATAACCCAATCAACAAATGGGCCAAGGACCTGAACAGACACTTTACAGAGGAGGACATTCAATCAATGAACAAGTACATGAAAAAATGCTCACCATCTCTAGCAGTCAGAGAAATGCAAATCAAAACCACCCTAAGATACCATCTCACTCCAGTAAGATTGGCAGCCATTATGAAGTCAAACAAAATAAGTGTTGGTGAGAATGTGGGGAAAAGGGTACACTTGTACACTGCTGGTGGGACTGCAAATTGGTGAGACCAATTTGGAAAGTACTATGGTGATACCTGGGAAAGCTGGGAATGGATCCACCATTTGACCCAGCTATCACCCTTCTCGGACTATTTCCTGAGGATCTTAAAAGAGCGTACTATAGAGATACTGCCACATCAATGATCATAGCTGCACAATTCACAATAGCTAGACTGTGGAACCAACCTAGATGCCCTTCAATAGATGAATGGATAAAAAAATGTGGCTTTTATACAAAATGGAGTATTACTCTTCATTAAAAAATGACAAAATCATAGAATTTGCAGGGAAATGGATGGCATTAGAGCAGATTATGCTAGGCGAAGCTAGCCAATCCTTAAAAAACAAATGCCAAATGTCTTCTTTGATATTAAAAGAGCAACTAAGAAAAGAACATCGAGGAAGAGCATGAGGAAAAGTTTAACATTAAACAAAGATGAGTGGGGGGAGAGAAAGGGAGAGAGAAGGGAAAGCATATGGGAATAGTAGGAGACCCTCAGTGTTACACAAAATTACATATAAGAGGATTTGAGGGGAAATGGGGGGGGGACAGTGGAGAGAATTGAACAACAGCAGATGAGGTAGAGAGGGAAGATGGGAGGGGAGGGGAGGGGGGATATTGGGGGATAGGAAAGGTCGCAGAATACAACAGTCACTAATATGCTATTATGTAAAAATGTGAATGTGTAACCAATGTGATTCTGCAATTCATATTTGGGGAAAAAATGGGAGTTCATAACCCAATTGAGTCAAATGTATCAAAGATGATATATCATGAGCTTTGTAATGTTTGGAACAACCAATAGAAATAAATAAATAAATAACGGTTTAAAATTGAGTGGGAAGAAATCAGCTAAAAATGGGTTGAGATGCATTCATTTTGCTAAGCAAAACTTTGTTTTGTTTAGTTGTAACTATCACAAATTTATTTTACCAGGAAATTGGCTTTTGAAAATGCACATAAATTGAGATTAAAGGATAATTCACCTACCTTCTTGAAAAATTCATAGCATTTCCTATATTTTTCAAATTTTATTTTTTTCGTGAATATTTTGTCATGGACCAGGTCTAGTCTTAGGCTATTCTTCCAGAATACTACCTCATCTGACAAATTCATACAATCTGTTGGATTGTTGTTTTCACCTTTTATTTAATAGTTTCTAGCTGATAATGTGTATTTTCTTTATCTTTATTTGTACGTATATACCCAACATTATCTTTGCTTTTTATGTTTTACTGGGGAAGAGACTGATCAAAAGCTCTTTGTTATATGTATCAACAATCAGACATTTAGAGCACGCAATTATTCTTAATTTTGCATGAAAATATCTTTGTACTATTTTCTTATACAGATTTAGAATTATTAATATGTCCCTACTGTAATAAGTAATTACTTCAAGAAGAATTAAACAATTGACTTTATATCAATTATGAATATGAAAAGTACTAAAATAAGGATTTGGCAATTAATACACAATTGATAGAAATTGAAATCACAAGAAAGCCATTTAAAATGTCAGTGCATATGGTTCTTAAATAATAGGTAATTCAAAAAACTTTTTTTTAATTCATAAGATTTAATATGCCGTATTACAGCTTAATGTGATATAAAACCTTAAATTATCAGTATTGATAAAAAAGAATGATACCTGTTTATTTAAATATGTTTATTTGATTTTCACTGTAAGATGTTAATTCTGGAAGGCTTGAGAATTAAGAAAGTTTTGGTCTATATTATTTTTAACAGGCTAATCAAAGTACTTTTAAATATATATGTATATATATATATATATATATATATATATAATATGTAATGCATATGCATGAATATAGATACATATGTATAAAAATGTATTTTAATATATCTATCAGGAGATTATAATTATTAAATTTTCTCAAGAAAAAAACAATGACTATGAAAAACAGTCTTAAATTTAAATTTCCTAGCATACTACTGTTTGTAATGACATGAGAGAAAAACAGATATGAAAGGAAAAGGAAAAAGGAAGAGAGAGAAGGGGGAAAATGAGGAAGAAAGTGAGTAAAGATGAGGGAGAGGCGTGTTCGATGTAAAGATAAAAGTGGAGGGGCTGGGTTTGTGGTTCAGTGTTAACATGCTTTTCTAGCATGTGTGGGACACTGGGTTCTATTCTAAGCACCACATACAAATAAACAAAATGAAGGTCAATCACAACTGAAAAAATAAAAAATAAAAAAGTAGAAATATTAGCAAAACTCCAAGCTTTTATGAATGTTAAATTTAAAAAAAAATTATGTAACATAGCCTTATGTAATTTCTAGACTATCCAAAAGAGTCATTAAATGTTAGATTATTAGTGCAATAACTAAAAATCCATTGCTCTTTCCTCAACATTCTGTGGCATGCTAGTGGTAAAATAAATTCTATTATAACACCAAAAAAAATCTAATATTTCTATAGTAACTGACCCAGTTTAATATCAAGGCTAGCAGATTCCTATGGGACATGATGTGTATTTTGACATTCATTTTTATTCAACACTGGAACATTACTATTTCTTCAGTTTATGCACATCATAGGATATATATTTCATCCACAAGTTCTCTAATTTATACGCATTTGTTTCACTTTCAGTCACTTCCTGCTTCAGAACACATGTATTTCTTATGTTTCTTGACTGCTCTTTTCATGAGACTTCTTTCCAAACACATTATTGTCGATTTCCATTATCACATTTGAAGCAAAACTCACACACCCGTATGATAAACCAAACCCTAATATTACCATTAGATGTACAACTAGCTGGAATGAATGATTGTATATCAATATAAGATTTCTTACTTAGTTTCAGATATCAATTAAATCCATTATTTAAACGGAACCAGTTATATTATTTATTCACAGTATGGTCTTTTCATGCATTATCTCTATATTCATAGACACAGGGTACACCTCTTTGTACCCCCAATACTAATTTATACGTCTTCAAAATATTGCTCCCAGAAATGGTGGAAGAAATGCACATGTCACCTGATTTACATATACATTTTATCACAGTAATATTCTGGACACAAACAGCAAAGGTGACACTTATGATTTCACCAAACCTAAATGGAAAGTGAAGATGGATTACCAAAAACATCCATGTCCAGGTTGCCTAATGCTCTCAAATGTGAATCCTATTCTTGACTACATATTTGTTTCTTCCTACGATTATATATTCAACCTCAAGCCCCTTGAAAATGTCTAATCTTATCACTCACTTTATCATTTGCCTGATTTCCTAATGTCTCTATTGATATCTGCTTTCCTACATATTTTCCCCAGATTATCACTGTGACTGACTCTTCACATGTGCTCACATTTACATTCAATCTCTACCAGAAGCCCTATTGCTAAAGAACTTTTGGTCCAAATGCTATACTCACTCTTCGTTCTAAACCTACAGACTATCTTTCTAATAATACCGACTATCCCTTTTTGTCTAGAAGTTCTCTTTGACATTCCATCATTCAAGGTACAAAGTCCTATGCCATTGAACATTGATTTATCTGAGACATTTCTGCAGAACATAATTCAAAGCTAAGTATCCCAATCAAGGGCCCAATGCCCTTCTGGGCTTCAAATCTTACCTAGATTGCTGTTTTCATTCTTATATTTCACTTTTACATTCTTGTAAATATTACAGGTTCCCATTACCATTATTCATCCCGCAGAATGATTCAAATCGAACTTTTATTAACCGTAACCATACACTCTTCCCTCAATCAAACTTTACAGAAGAGCAGGGACAGAGTTGCTTTTACAATACAGGAATGTAGGGGTTCTTAAACCTGCTGAGATCCTCAAAGGTCCATGCAGAAATGATCCCTGGAGAAGATGTAGGCAGCTATGAAGGAGTTGAGAGAGCAAAAGTCATCTTGCATGGCAAACCCCCTTGTCAGGATGAAGGGATGTGTCTGAATCAGTCTCTCTATTCTAAATGTAGAGAAGATGGACCAAACCAGGCCTGTGTGGGGAGATGTTCCCAGGCGCCTATGTTTGATATACCATTCTATCTTGTGAAATTGTCACCGAAAGTAGGGGCAGCCTCTATCTCATGGGACCCTTGGAAGCAAATGTTAAATCAAAGTGATTGCCAAGGTAGTGACCACATGCAGTTCCTGAAGAAAGTGACCTACCTCACTTCCTTGGTGATGTAACTCTCTGAACTTGGAATCCAAGATGCCAGGCTCCCAGAGCCAGTCCCAGTCCCAATCCCAGTGGGCTCACTTGTTTGGATGTACCAAGGACAGAGTCAGTATTTCTTGGTATCTACTGATGTGAGGATTGCCAAATGCCAGGACAGATCTGAAGAGGGGCCTTTCCTAAGAAAGCAGGTAGTGACTCACCGCTGGCTCCTGAGAACTTCACAGAGTTGGCAAAGGAGACAGATCTGAGACATGACAGGACATTTCATTGGAACATAATATGGCCCAACAGACAGAGGACACTCCAGATAGTCAGAGACATACTTGCGGGAAGGAGATGCCTTTGTGAGTGTGAGTGTCAGTTTGTGGTTTGTCTCATATTCTGAGAATAGGTAGGAAAGACAGTTTGTTTGGTTTGGAATAGACTGTTTCTAGTAAGTTTTTTGACAAGGTGAGTGATTCTATATCTGTGTATCCCACTGTGTCCGTGGTTGTAGACATTAGAAAAGAGAATGCATCAATGGATATGTCCTGTCTAGTAGAAAGCTTCCCAGCATTCATCCTGCCCAATTTATGAATGAACTGCAGCTTGCCTTATGGATGGACAACACCTACTATCTTCCTAAGTTTCTGTTTTCTTCCTGAATTCTGGCCACTCTGCAGAATAGGCTCATGGTTTTGTGTCCAAGATATGTACCACCTCCAAGCTCTGTGACATGCCCATGTACTGGATAGCGGTAAGGAATGGGAACATCTCAGATAACTCAGATATCAGTGTGACCAGGAAATTTTCAGTGGAGAAACCCTGCTTTGGGCCATTCTCTTACCTATGTTTCTGTTGCCCTGAATGTCAGGAAGGTCTTTGCCTCAGGCCACCTCTTTGTGAAGCCTGAAGAAAACAGTTTTCAAATGAAAATGAATGGCCATCTCCTGTGGCTCTTTGCTTAATTTCTTTTAAAAGGATGTGTCTTAATCAGCCTCTTGGACCTGTGTGAGGTTGTGGCTTAGATTCTCAGCACCTGATGGATCTAAAGAAAGATCCCATGTGTGCATCCAAACCAAAATGGCAAAAAGATCCGTTATGGTAGATGAAGTGTCTTGCCTTCCTTTGTTAGGTTCCTGACCTACATCAAGTGAGAATAGGGATCCTTTGGGTCAAATGAAATCTTCAAAGGCCTAAAGAAGTGCTTGGGTTTTCTCATTATTCCAAATCACATAAAGAATCTATACCTGACAGGCAGTAGGCTTCAAAATGGAGAAGCAGAGCAGTATTAACTGCAGTCCTATTTTATCACTCCTGCTTCAAATGCAGGGTGTCCAGGCCCCCATGACTTTAGGCAAATTAGGGGTAAGAGAGCTTATTTTGGACACTAACACATACCCCACTAGACTCTGACTACTAATCCTAACATGATGGAGAATAATAACCAAAACAGAATAGAAATACAAGCAGTTCAGAGGAGTCATGTTGTATAATTGGACTTGCCTTTTGCATTATATAGGGTAGGAATTATAAATCTAGTCAATTTTTAATTAAAACAGTTCTCCATGTGTTTTTAAAGTTAACAAATATGTGAATTCCTCTCTCCCTTTCTCTGTGGCCTATTCAGCACATGTGTTTTTATATGCACATATAGAATCCTACCTGGTATCACATGTACATACTTGACAGGTTGCTGACTTGGCAGATGCAAATTGTGAAAAGAGATCACTCCTCTTAATTCTCTTGGAACTGAAAATTCAAACTATTGGTGACCTTCCTAGCTGAACAAAATTATATATAAATCCATGTTCAGTAAAAAGTATATTTTGGGATGTGTGGATTATATATATTTCATGATAAATTTTGATTGGCATATATATTGCTACTTTTTAATGTCTGTGTGAGTGTGTGTGTGTATATATATATATATATATATATATATATATATATATATATATATATACACACTCTCCAGATTTTTGAAAAAATGAAATATATGTGTCTTATTATACACTCCCTAAATTTATTCATGTTCATGTATGTGGATTTAGTATCAACTTTTCACAAGATTATTCTCAGAAATATTCATCCACCTGAAATACATATTTGTTTCCTAGTACTGAAAACTAACTTCAGTGAATGATGCATACAAATCCTAATATTTCTACAGTTACTGACCAAGTTTAAGATCAATGCAAGTAGATTTCTATGGGACATGACATGTATTTTGATGTTCATTTTTTTTCAACACTGGTACATTACTATTTCTTCAGTTTATGCACATCATAGGATATATATTTCATCCACAAGTTCGCTAATTTATATCAATTTGTTTCACTTTCAATTACTTCCTGCTTCAGAACACATGTATTCCTCCATGTTTCTTAACTAGTCTCTTCATGAGACTTCTTTACAAACACATTATTTTCGATTTCCATAATTACTTTTGAAGCAAAACTCACACACCCTTAATGACAAACCATAACCCTAATATTACCATTAGATGTATAACTGATAGGAATGAATGACTTTGTATCAATATAAGATTTCTTATATATTTTAAGATATCAATTTAATCCATTGTTTAAAGTGGAATCAGTTATATTATTTATCCACAGTATCATCTATTCATGCATTATCTCTATATTCATAGACACAGGGTATACCTCTTTGTACCCGCAATACTAATTTATACATCTTCAAAATATTGCTCCCTGAAATGGTGGAAAAAATACTTATGTCACCTGATCTACATATACATTTTATCACAGTACTATTTTGGATACAAAATGCAAAGATCACACATATGTTTGTACAAAAGCCTAAATTGAATGGGAGCATGGATTACTAAAAACATTGATGTCTAGGATGCCTAATTCTCTCAAATGTCCATCCTATTGGTGACTACATATTTGTTTCTTTGAAGATTATATAGTGAATATCAACCCTGTTAAAATGTCTAATCCTATCACTCACTTTATACTTTGCCTGATTTCCTACTGTCTCTATTGATGTTTCCTTTCCTACATATTTTCCCCAGTTTACCTATGTGACTGACTCTTCACATGTGCTGACATTGACATTCATTCTATTACCGAAACCCTATTGATAAAAAACTTTTGGTCCATATCCTGTACTCACACTTCTTGCAAAACCTACTGACTATCTTCCTAATCCTATGGACTATCCCTGTTTGAGTGGATGTTCTTTTCTACAATCTATCATCCAAGGTACAAGGTCCTATGTCATTGATTATCGATTTATCTGAGACATCACTGCAGAATGTAATTCAAAGCTAAGTATCCCAATCAAAGGCCCAATGCCAATATGGACTTTAAATCTTACTAAATTTCTGTTTTCATACATATTTTTCAACTCTATATTCTTATATATATCA